>NW_019942528.1:1012786-1171861 GCF_002910315.2 Salvelinus sp. IW2-2015 | reverse complement strand
CGATGTCATCTACAAAATAGCTTCCAATACTCTACTCAGCAAACTGGATGCAGTTTATCACAGTGCCATCCGTTTTGTTACTAAAGCACCTTATACCACCCACCACTGCGACCTGTATGCTCTAGTCGGCTGGCCCTCGCTGCATGTTCGTCGTCAGACCCACTGGCTCCAGGTCATCTACAAGGCTATGCTAGGTAAAGCGCCGCCTTATCTCAGTTCACTGGTCACGATGGCAACACCCACCCGTAGCACGCGCTCCAGCAGGTGTATCTCACTGATCATCCCTAAAGCCAAATCCTCATTTGGCCGCCTTTCCTTCCAGTTCTCTGCTGCCTGCGACTGGAACGAATTGCAAAAATCTCTGAAGTTGGAGACTTTTATCTCCCTCAACAACTTTAAACATCAACTTTATTTATTTACTTTTCTGCTCTTTTGCACACCAGTATCTCTATTTGCACATGATCATCTGATGATTTATCACCCCAGTGTTAATCTGCTAAATTGTAATTACTCGCTCCTATGGCCTATTTATTGCCCACCTCCTCATGCCTTTTGCACACATTGTATATAGATTCTCTTTTTTTTTCTTTTTTCCCCCTACTATGTTATTGACTTGTTTATTGTTTACTCCATGTGTAACTCTGTGTTGTTGTCTGTTCACACTGCTATGCTTTATCTTGGCCAGGTCGCAGTTGCAAATGAGAACTTGTTCTCAACTAGCCTACCTGGTTAAATAAAGGAGAAATAAAAATAAATAAATGAAAATTAGCTAACCACAATAGCCAAACACACAACCGCATATTTTCACCATGTTTCCACCGCATAGGTAGCTTTCACAAAACCAACAAAATAGAGATAAAATTAGTCACTAACCAAGAAACAACTTCATCAGATGACAGTCTTATAACATGTTATACAATACATTTATGTTTTGTTCGAAAATGTGCATATTTGAGGTATAAATCATACTTTTACATTGCAGCCACCATCAAAAATAGCACCAAAGCAGCCAGAATAATTACAGAGAGCAACGTGAAATACTAAAATACTCATCATAAAACATTTATGAAAAATACATGGTGTACAGCAAATGAAAGATAAACATCTTGTGAATCCAGCCAATATTCCCGATTTTTTAAGTGTTTTACAGCGAAAACACAATATAGAATTATATTAGCTTACCACAATAGCCAAACACACAAACGCATTTATTCACCGCAAAGGTAGCTTTCGCAAAAACCAGCAAAAGATATAAAATTAATCACTAACCTTTGGACAACTTCATCAGATGACAGTCTTATAACATCATGTTATACAATACATTTGTTTTGTTCGAAAATGTGAATATTTATAGCTACAAATCCTGGTTATACATTGTGAATACGTAGCAACGATTCACCAGAATCTCCGGAGATATTTTGGACACTCACCTAATCTGACCAAAGAACTCATCATAAACTTTACATAAAAATACTTGTTGTATGGCAAATGAAAGATACACTGGTTCTTAATGCAACCGCTGTGTTAGATTTTTTAAAATAACTTTACCATAACATACAGCTTGCGTTATTGTGAGACAGCACTCACCAACACGGCGGAGAATAGGAGTCAACATTTTACACAGAAATACGAAATAACATCATAAATGTTTTCTTACTTTTGCTGAGCTTCCATCAGAATGTTGTACAAGGAGTCCTTGGTCCAGAATAAATCGTTGTTTGGTTTTAGAATGTCCATTTCTTCTGTCGAATTCGCGCCACAATGCTAGCCAAGGTAACTAACATTCCCATCCTCTCTTGGCGCAAAGAACGGAAAACTCAAAAAATCCCAATAAACGTTGAATAAACTGATAAAACTCGGTTGAAAAAAACTACTTTATGATGTTATTATCATATGTATCAAATAAAATCAGAGCCGGAGATATTTGCCGTGTATACCGAATGCTTTTCAGAAGACCATGTCGAGCTCCCCCGCAAAGAAAATACCGGACCTGTCACTCCAAAAGCTCTTTTTCGACCTCAGATCAAGCTAGACACCCCATTCCACCTTCCACTGCCTGTTGACATCTAGTGGAAGGCGTATGAAGTGCATACATATCGATAAATAAGCCAGTTGAATAGGCAGGCCCTGAAACAGAACCTCGTTTTCAGATTTTTCACTTCCTGTATGGAAGGTTGCTGCCAAATGAGTTCTGTTTTACTCACAGATATAATTCAAACAGTTTTAGAAACTTCACAGTGTTTTCTATCCAATAGTAATAATAATATGCATATTGTATGATCTAGAATAGAGTACGAGGCAGTTTAAATTTGGGCACGATTTTTTCCAAAGTGAAAACAGCGCCCCCCTATTGACAATAAGTTTTTAACTGAAATGCATTCCAAGTGACAACCTCATGAAGGCAAAGGGTGGATACTTTGAAGAATCTTAAATATAAAATATATTTTGATTTGTTTAACACTTTTTTGGTTACTACATAATTCCATATGTGTTACTTCATAGTTTAGATGTCTTCACTATTATTCTACAATGTAGGAAATTTAAAACAAATTAAGAAAAACCCTTGAATGAGTAGGTGTATCCAAACCTTTGACTGGTACTGTACGCTTAGTGTTAGGAGCGTGTATTGGAGGCGAAGTCAGGTGCAGGAGAGCAGAGTGTAGTGAACAGGCACACTTTTTTTTTTTCGGTCCAAAATGACAGCACAAAGTAACATCAAATGTGCCAAAACACGGAACATAGACAAAAAGTAATGCGCGTAACAATATCCACAATTCCGTAACGTAACACAAACAATCTTACACAAAGACATGGGGAACAGAGGAATAAATACATATGGATTGATTGGGGAATGCAAACCAGGTGTGAAGGGAACAAGACAAAACAAATGATTACATGAAAAATGGTGCGGCGATAGCTAGAATGCTGGGAATGTGATGAAAGAAATAAAAGCTGAAATAAATCATTCTCTCTACTATTATTCTGACATTTCACATTCTTAAAATAAAGTGGTGATCCTAACTGACCTAAGACAGGGCATTTTCACTTGGATTAAATGTCAGGAATTGTGAAAAACTGAGTTTAAATGTATTTGGCTAAGGTGTATGTAAACCTCCGACTCCAACTGTATCTGGTATTCTCTTAATCATTTTAGATATACAGTACTAACATAGTTGATGTGTTTGCCATGATTTTTTCTCTTTTAAATGATTATCTTCTGTGAATTTATTGAGCAGAGAGTATAGGTGAATAGAAGGGAGTATGAGTGAACCAGCAGTGTATTGTATCGTACACAGCAAATTAGTCCGTTTTAATTAACTAGTGTTGATTTTTCAGTGTAACATTGAGTTAAAATAACACTAAGTGGTGTAAAAGAACCCCAGTGATGGCATTAATAACCAGAGTTCGGTGTGATGGTGTCATTATTACTAGAGTAATAGAGTAAAACACTCAAAACCACGCCCATCATTATCATATTTCCCAGCATGCTCTGTTGCAGGTATATTTTCAGAATTGTTTGTTGTTTTTATATGCACACTGATTATTTTATTAATCCTATGCTACACAAAGATAAATAACATACATTGTTCTAAACCAGTAGTTCCCAAACTTTTTAGAGTGACAATACCCCTTCAAATATTAACCCTCCAGCTGCGTACCCACTCTAGCACCAGGGTCAGCGCACTCTCAAATGTTGTTTTTGCCATCATTGTAAGCCTTCCACACACACACTATACTATACATTTATTAAACGTAAGAATGAGTGTGAGTTTGTCACAACCCGGCTTGTGGGAAGTGACAAAAAACTCTTATAGGACAAGGGCACAAATAATAATATAATAAAAATAATTTTGCTCTTTATTTAACCATCTTGCATATAAAACCTTATTTGTTCATCAGAAATTGTGAATAACTCACCACATGTAAATGAGAAGGGTGTGCTTGAAAGGATGCACATGACTCTGCAATGTTGGGTTGTATTGGAGAGAATCTCAGTCTTAAATCATTTTCCACAAACAGTCTGTGCCTGTATTTAGTTTTCATGCTAGCGAGGGCCGAGAATCCACTCTCACATAGGTACGTGGTTGCAAAGGGCATCAGTGTCTTACTGCGCGATTTTCCAAGGCAGGATACTGTGAGCGCACTGCCTTCTGATTAAGTTCCATTTTCACAACCACTTGTTGCAATTTCTATGAGGCTCTCTTGTTCAGAGGCAGTGCATGAAAGGGATAACGAATCCAGTTGTTTGTGTTGTCCGTTTCGGGAAAGTACCTGCGTAATTGCACACCCAGCCCACTCAGGTACTTCGCTATATCACATTTGACATTGTCCGTAAGCTTGAGTTCATTTGCACACAAAAAAAATCATACAATAATGGAAAGACCTTGTTAATGCAGACAGAGAAGAGCTCCAATATCTTAATCATAGCTTCAATTTTGTTCTGCACATCGAATATAGTTGCGGAGAATCCCTGTAATCCTAGATTCAGATCATTCAGGCAAGAAAAAACATCACCTAGATAGGCCAGTTGTGTGAGAAACTCGTCATCATGCAAGCGGTCAGACAAGTGAAAATTATGGTCAGTAAATAAAACTTTAAGCTCGTCTCTCAATTCCAAAAAACGTGTCAATACTTTGCCCCTTGATAACCTGTATGTTGTAAAAGCTTTACATGGTCGCTGCCCATATCATTGCCCATATCATATCATTGCATAATGCAGAAAATACACGAGAGTTCAAGTTAACCATTTTCACTGTAGTGTCCAAAACGTCTTTCAAGCTGTCAGGCATTCCCTTGGCAGCAAGAGCCTCTCATTGGATGCTGCAGTGTACCCAAGTGGCATTGGGAGCAATTGCTTGCACGCACGTTACCACTCCACTGTGTCTCCCTGTCATGGCTTTTGCACCAACAGTACAGATACCAACACATCTTGACCACCAAAGTCCATTTGATGTCACGAAGCTGTCCAGTACTTTAAATATATCCTCTCCTGTTGTCCTGGTTTCCAGTGGTTTTCAGAAGAGGATGTCTTCCTTAATTGACCACCATAAACGTAATGGACATATACCAGGAGCTGTGCCAGGCCCGTCATGTCTGTTGACTTATCCTATCAGGGATCAAGGTAAGACCCAAGTGCAGACTGGGTGAAGTAACAATGTTTATTGTAACAACAGGGGCAGGCAAACGACAGGTCAAGGCAGGTAGGGGTTGAATATCTAGAGTAGGAGCAAAGGAACAGGATGGCAGGCAGGCTCAGGGACAGGCAGAGTGGTCAGGGAGGCGGGCTCGGAGTCAGGACAGGCAAGTGTCTAAATCAGGAGGGCGAGAAAAGAGAAACTGGAAAAGGCAGGAGCTGAGACACAAAACGCTGGTAGGCTTGAACAAACAAGATGAACTGGCACAGACAGACAGAAAACACAGGTATAAATACCCAGAGGATAAATGGGGAAGATGGGCAACACCTGGAGGGGGTGGAGACGAGCACAAAGACAGGTGAAACATATCAGGGTGTGACACATCCAGCTGTAACGTATGGAATTCCCTGGCTTTTATGCGAAGCAGTAATTGTTTCAAAACATCTCCTGCCATGTCACTGATGCGTCGTGAAACAATGTTGTTTGATGAAGGATTTGTCTGTATCGTTTTTTGGGCCTTTTCCCCCAGCATTGTCCCAGCCATATCCGTGACAGCAGGAAGAATTCAGTCCTCCACAATAGTATGGGGCTTGCCTGTCCTAGCCACTCGGTAGCTCAAAATATAAGCTTCTAGCCTGTTCTTATTAATTGTATCTGTTGCTTTAATACATGTCTTACTACTCAAAAGTCGTCTTAATTTTTCAGATTGGCATGTTATTCTTCTAAATGTCTGCGCAAGAGTGACGGTTTCATCGAGTTGTGAGATAGTACTTTTGCACATATAACACACTGTGGCTGAGGAAAGGCACTACTCCCAATATAAGTGAAACCCAAATCCATGTAGTTCTCAACATATTTGAGCCTCTTCAACGGTCCAACGTCCCTGTCTGTTGTTCGGTGCTTTCCCGGGTAAGGGGGCAATAGCTCTTCAGCTGCATCAGATTCACAACTGTCAGTGTCCATGCTAGCTGGGCAAGCAACGAATATAGAATTACTGATGCTAGCATTGGATGTGCTCGTGGAAGCAGAACAACTTGTGTCGTCGACAGGTGCAGGTGTAGAACTGCTGGTAGTAAAAGTACTACCAGCGGAGCTGGTATGTGTCTCTATGGATGCAGGCCTTACTTTTTTAAACCATTTATCAATTTTCGAGCAAATGGAATGAGCAGCAGCTACGTTTGGCTACATACGGACCGTTAGTGGAATTCCCGTGAGAGAGTAACGGTTAATGTGATTGGATGTTAATTATTTGACTAGGCTATCTGTATTTGACATTGTGTTGTTATTTCGCTGAACACTAGATGGTTTAATTTTATTTTTGGCAGTGAAACGAGGCTACTCGGGTGAGAAAAAAAACTCACACATATGTATAGCCCCGTTGGAATATCTAAATGGACTGGTTGAAATTTTGGCTTACCCCCGACGACATTGTATACCTCAGTTTAGGAATAGCCATTCTAAACTATTCCAATCTGTTAGTAGTTGAACTTATTGCACCCGTTACTGAGATGGTTGTTCCAGTTTAGATTGGTTAATGGAACAACCTAAATAATCTTCTGTCTCCTGGCAGTCATTTTGAATGCAGTTTTCGAGTGATAGAAAATTCAAGTTGTGGATATCCTCACTCTGGCTAGATTAGGAATTACACATTACTCTGCAAGCCAGCATAATGTAACTTGTAGGCCTGATGTGGCCTGTAAACTAGGAGTTTACTGACAACACTTTGTTAGGTATAACTAGCCCCCCCAAAAAAAGGCCTATGATAATGTGTTTTCATATAAAGTTTTATTTTAAATGCTAATACGGCTAGTGGAACCCTTCATAGAGGGTTCTAGGAATAAACTTTAGTGGTTAAAAGCCTTCTTGGTAGAACCTTAGGTAGAACCATTTACAGGTGGTTCTATGAAGAACCCTGCATAGAAGGTTCTAGGTATAACCCTATGCAAAGGGTTCTACCTAGCACCAAAAAGGGTTCCCCTATGGGGACAATCCGAAGAACCCTATATCGTTTTACTTCGCACCTTTTTTTCTAAGAGCGTAGACTTATATTAGAGACTGTTACAAATAAAGAGTTTTGTAAATGTGTGATGTTTGAGAATGGTCTGTGAACTTAAGCACACTTGGTGTTCGACCTGTTGAGTGTGGGCCACATGGACTTTACTACAGCAACTTGAACATACAGTGCATTCTAAAAGTATTCATACCCCTTAACTTTTTCCATATTTGTTACGGTACAGCCATCTTCTAAAATGGATAGAATAAAATAAAATCCTCATCAATCTACACACAATACCCTATAGTGACAAAGCGAAAACAGGTTTTTAGATTTTTTTTGCAAATATATTAACAAATTAAACACTTATATTCATAAGTATTCAGATCCTTTGCTATTCGACTCTAAATTGAGCTCACGTGCATCCTGTTTCCATTGATCTTCCTTGAGATTTTTCTACAACTGGAGTGCACCTGTGGTAAATTCAATTGATTGGACATGATTTGGAAAGGCACACAACTGTCTTTATAAGGTCGCACAGTTGACTCTTCCTAGAGCTGGCTGACCAGCCAAATTGAGAAAATGGGAGAGAAGAGCCTTGGTCAGGGAGGTGACCGAAAACCCGATGGTCACTATGACAGGGTTTCAGAGTTCCTCTGTTTAGATGGGAGAACCTTCCGTAAGGACAACTATCTCTGCAACACTCCACCAATCAGATCTTTATGGTAGAGTGGCCAGACGGAAGCCACTCCTCAGTAAAAGGCTCATGACAGCCTGCTTGGAGTTTGCCAAAAGGCACTTAAAAGACTCTCAGACCATGAGAAACAAGATTCTATGGTCTGATGAAACCAAGATTTAACTATTTGGCCTGTATGCCAAATCAAATCAAACAAATTGTATTTGTCACATACACGTGTTTAGCAGATGTTATTGTAGCAAAATGCTTGTGTTTCTAGCTCCAACAGTGCAGTAAAATCTAACAAGTAATATCTAACAATACACACAATCTAAAGTAAAGGAATGGAATTAAGAATATATAAATATTTGGATGAGTAATGTCAGAGCGGCATAGACTAAGATACAGTAGAATAAGATGGAATACAGTATATACATATAAGATGAGTAATGCAAAATATGTAAACATTATTAATTATTAAAGTGACTAGTGTTCCAATTATTAAAGTGGCAAGTGATTTCATGTTTGTGTATATAGGGAAGCAGCCTCTAATATGCTAGTGATGGCTATTTAACAGTCTGATGGCCTTGAGATAGAAACTGTTTTTCAGTCTCTCGGTCCCAGCTTTAATGAAAATCAAATCAAATTTTATTGGTCACAGCAGATGTTATTGCGAGTGTAGCGAAATGCTTGTGCTTCTAGATCCGAAAGTGCAGCAGTATCTAACAGGTAAAATCTAACAATTCCACAACTAAACCTAATACACACAATCTACTAAGGAATGGGATAAGAATATATGTATAAAATATATGGATGAGCAGTGACAGAGCGGCTAAGATGCAATAGATAGTAAAGAATAGATAGTGAAGGATACAGTATACAGAAAATACAGATGAGATGATGATTAATGCGAGATATGTAAACATTGTTATTAAAGTGGCATTATTAAAGTGACTAGTGTTCCATTTATTAAAGTGGCCAATGATATCAAGTCTTTAGGTAGGCAGCCGCCTCTCTGTGCTAGTGGTATCTGTTTAACAATCTGATGGCCTTGAGATTGAAAAACAGCTTCTATCTCTCTGTCCCAGCTTTGATGCACCTGTACTGACCTCGCCTTCTGGATGGAAGCGGGTTGACAAGGCAGTGGCTCGGGTGGTTATTGTCCTTGATTATCTTTTTTGCCTTCCTGTGACATCGGGTGTTGTAGATGTCCTGGGGGGCAGGTAGTTTGCCGCTGGTGATGCGCAGACTGCACCACCCTCTGGAGAGCCCTACGGTTGTGGGCGGTGCAGTTGCCATACCAGGCGGTGATACAGCCCGACAGGATGCTCTCAATTGTGCACCTGTAAAAGTTAGTGAGGGTTTTCGGTGACAAGCAACATTTTTTCAGACTCCTTAGGTTGAAGAGACGCTGTTGTGCCTAATTCACCACACTGTCTGTGTGCGTGGACCATTTCAGTTTGACGGTGATACGTACACCGAGGAACTTAAAAAACTTTCCACCTTCTCCACTACTGTCCCGTCAATGTCGATAGGGGGGTGCTCCCTTTGCTGGTTCCTGAAGTCCACGACCATCTCCTTTGTTTTGCTGACATTGAGTGAGAGGTTATTTTCCTAACACCACACTCCCAGGGCCCCTCACCTCCTCCCTGTAGGCTGTCTCTTTGTTGTTGGTAATAAGGTCTACCTGTCATCTGCAAACTTGAGTTGGAGGCGTTTACGGCCCTGCAGTCATGGGTGAACAGGGAGTGCACGAGGGGGTTGTGCATACATCCTTGTGGGGCCCCAGTTGTTGAGGATCAGCAAAGTGGAGGTGTTGTTTCCTACCTTCACCACCTGGGGAGGCCCGTCAGGAAGTCCAGGACCAAGTTGCTCAGGGCGGGGTTCAGACCTAGGGCCTCGAGCTTAATGATGAGCTTGGAGGGTACTATGGTGTTGAATGCTGAGCTATAGTCAATGAACAGCATTCTTACATAGGTATTCCTCTTGTCCAGATGGGATAGGGCGGTGTCCATTGCGATGGCGATTGCATCGTCTGTGGATCTATTGGGGCGGTAAGCAAATTGAAGTGGGTCTAGGGTCTCAGCTAAGGTAGAGGTGAAATAATCCTTGACTAGTCTCTCAAAGCACTTCATGATGACAGAAGTGGGTGCTACGTGGCGATAGTCATTTAGTTAAGTTACCTTTGCTTTCTTGGGTACAGGAACAATGTTGGACAACTTGAAGCACGCGGGGTCAACAGACTGGAATAGGGAGAGATTGAATATGTCTGTAAACACTCCAGCCAAGCGTCATGTCTGGAGGAAACCTTGGACCATCCGTACAACGAAGCATGGTGTTGGCAGCGTCATGCTGTGGGGATGTTTTTCAGCGGCAGGGACTGCGAGACTTGTCAGGATCGAGGGAAAGGTGAACGGAGCAAAGTACAGAGAGATCCTTGATGAAGACTGGGGCGAAGGTTCACCTTCCAACAGAACAACGACCCTAAGGACACAGCCAAGACATCGCAGGAGTGGCTTCGGTACAAGTTTCTGTATGTCCTTGACTGGCCCAGCCAGAGCCCGGACTTGAACCCGATTTCTATGGAGACCTGAAAATAGCTCTGCAGCGACGCTCCCAATCCAACTTGAGAGAGCTTGGGAGGATCTGCAGAGAAGAATGACAGAAACTCCCCAAATACATGTGTGCCAAGCTTGTAGTGTCATACCCAAGAAGACTRGAGGCTGTAATCGCTGCCAAAGGTGCTCCAACAAAGTACTGAGTAAAGGGTCTGAATACTTATGTGAATTTGATATAAGTTTTGTATTTTTACAGAGTCTGTGACGTAACAAAATGTGGAAAAAGTAAAGGGGTCTGAATTCTTTCCGAATGCACTGTATATCTATTATAACCTTACCCTTTATTAACCCAACAGCTGTGATATATTTACCAGCAATTTTTCTTACAGTTTGCTTCCCACCACAAAACCAAATCTGCTCATGCATTTCAATAGAAAAAACAAAAGTTTGATCAGTGTAAAATGTTACACCTTTCTTTCCACATCGCTTTCTCCCATTTGTCACACCAGAGAAAAGTTATTACCAAAATATGCAATTGTGGGCGCTTCCAAAATGTTACCTCCTCAAGGTTTTCTGAGCCATAAATTCATCTTAAAACAACAGGAGTTTAGGGCTGTTGTTGATACTCTTCATGCTTCCCCTGGTCTCAGGTCCGGGTGCCTTTTGAAGGAGTTTAGAATAATGTGTCTTATGTGAATGTGCGTGTAACAAGTTTTCATAGCTTTCAGGTTACTAATGTACCCGCAGAGTTCAAAGTGATAAATCCAGCTAGGCCATATTAAGGAGCGGTTTGCTCCAAAGAAAAGTCAAGCACTGAGGCACTCCATACAGTTCCTTCCCTGTGAAGAAAAAAAGGAGGAAAACTTGAGGACTCGTGATTTTTCACCACATGAAGTCTTGCGATATACAACCAGTCTCTCCAATTTCTCTCCTGACACTCCGAATCTTGCTCATGTGCTACGAGTGGCAGTTTACCGCACTCACTAGTCCCAGCAGTTGCAATGTTATGTTTGAGGTTATGATTTACCAATGGTGTCTTGTGTTACAGGCTACAGTGCAACAGATACTGCCTTGGATGAGCAAAGCATGTTGGGGGGTATGAGGTATGTCTGCCTAGAGCAGTTAATCTGGTCAATAAGTAGTTGTTCAAGGAGGCTGGTAGGCTAGGGTATCAAAATGTGATTTACCCTGTGGCATGTTGAACATTTAGCATAGAAAATAATCATTTGAAACTATTAGACCGTCTGCCATCACATCAGGTGCTGAGATTATGATTATCTCATACATGCCTTCATTGGCATGTAGCCTACTTAGTGAGGTTCTGTTTAAAGTGTGCCTTTCATATTAAGCAAGCTTGGAGAGGTTACCTTTCGTACTGATATCATCCAACTGTCAGATTGTCTTGTAAACGCTCAATGATTCCCTGGAAGCTTCTTAGATCCTGTTCAGGGCCGGTGTTATGGTTAGGGGGCCTGGCCCGCCCTACCGTACCTCCTTGCCTTGTCCTAATAAAATAATGAAATATTGGTCATTTATTTGACCGAGACGCACGCTGACAGAAAGACACATCTCAGTTAAAGCATCCGAGAACCCTCTGTCTCAGTATGTGTACACCATGTATCGGATGCTGTCTGGACCAAAATAGTATGGCATGTCTTACTATTTTTGGCCAGATAGCATCAGATACATGGGCTGCATATAGATGTTTTCTCCAGCGATATAGTTTCAGCAGCGAGGAAGAGGCTAAGAGAGAGGGCTCACTCTCGCCAAAATCTGTCCAGTATAAACCCAATGTGTTTCTATGGGAATATTATGTATACCTAAGCTTGTCGCCTGCCTTCCCACCTTCGGGACAAAGACTCCAATTGTTAGGGCGGAGACATGAGCATCTCATCATTATGTACAGACCTCTGGTTTCAGCCTCTTGCTAATTGGAAAGAAAAGTTGACGGGTGCAGAGTACACTGTTAGGATGCATGGATTGCCCTGAAGTAAATAGATGTTTCGCCAAAATTATAGAATTACTCCTGTCTAAATAAAATCATTCAAAATACTTCACCAGGGAGCATGACTTAGCCACAGAGGATCATTAGCTTATTTTAAAAAAAATAGCTGTGGATTGTTTCAAATCACAAGTGTGTTTGGGAAGCCTGCAATTTGGCTAGACGCATGGCAATAGTCTAGCTGTGTCACGGCCGCCAAAAGGAGGAGACCAAGGCGCAGCGTGGTATGCGTAAATTCTTCTTTATTATAAGAATGAACACTGAACAAAACTAACAAAATAACAAAACGAACCGTGAAGCTATACAAATGAGTGCTGACAGGCAACTACACATAGACAAGAACCCACGAACACAAAAGGGAAAATGGCTAACTAAATATGATCCCCAATCAGAGACAACGATAAACAGCTGCCTCTGATTGGGATTCATATCAGGCCACCATAGACATATAAATCACCTAGACCAACTACAACCCTTGACATACAAAACTAACGTACCCACCCTAGTCACACCCTGACCTAACCAAAATATAAAGAAAACAGAGATAACTCAGGTCAGGGCGTGACAAGCTGATTGAGTTGCTGCTGTCAGTGAAAAGCATATATGAAGATAATGTGTCTTGAGTATAATTACAAATGTTCCATCAAGAAGAAGGGGAGGGGGGTGTGGCGAGGATATGGTGTGTTTCTCTCCAGAATGCATGCATATGTAGGAAAAATGCGCATTTGGTTATGTGTGATTTCTGATTGTCTTAACTCACTACGTGCACAACAAATGTGTTCTTCCAAGTCAGTTTTTTTAACATTCATTGCGAATGGTAGTTCCTCAGCATTTGAAAAATCTTTCCAACACTCCCGGCCTCGATAATCACCAAGCCCCGGTGAGAAAGAGCAAAATATCATGATCTAATGATCCCATATATCCAGAGGAAATGTCATAAAAAACAACTCACTGCGTCAGCTAGCCTATTCCGGGCCCTCAGAGTTTCCCGCTCCAATGTTGCAAGTTCGCGAGCTACAGCTTCGGGCCGGACCCAGTGATGATTTGATACAATGTTGCACTTCATTAGCAATAGCTCAAGTCAAGTCAGATAGAAAGGGAGGAAGACAGGCAGAAACCCTATATCCTGAGGCTGCATTTATTGTGGCTGTGGATTTAAAAAAAGCTAATTTGAGAACAAGGCTACCTAAATTCAATCATTATATTTACCACTCTTGAGGGCAATACACTGGATCACTGCTACTCTAACTTCCACGATGCATACAAGGCCCTCCCCATCCTCCTTTCGGCAAATCTGACCACGACTCCATTTTGCTCCTCTCGTCCTATAGGCAGAAGGTCAAACAGGATGTACCCGTGACAAGAACTATTCAACGCTGGTCTGACCAATCGGAATCCACACTTCAAGATTGTTCAAGATTGAAAGCCGAAAAGATCATCATGGACAACAACCACCCGAGCCACTACCCCGCTACCATCCAGAAGGCAAGGTCAGTACAGGTGCATCAAAGCCGGGACCAAGAGACTGAAAAATAGCTTCTATCTCAAGGCCATCAGACTGTTAAACAGCCGTCACTAACACAGAGAGGCTGCTGCCTACATACATACTTTAATAATGCCACTTTAATAATGTTTACATATCTTGCATTACTCATCCCATATGTATATACTGTATTTTTATACTATTGCATTGTGCCTATGCCGCTCGGTCATCATATAGTTATATGTATATATTCTTATTCCATCCCTTTACTTAGTTGTTTTGGAATTGTTCGATTACTTGTTAGATATTACTGCACTGTTGGAACTAGAAGCACAAGCATTTCGCTACACTAACATATGCTAACCATGTGTATGTGACCAATAAAATTGGATTTGATTTGAGTAGAGAGATGAATGTGATTGAAAGAACCAGAATTTTATATCAGGATATTTTCTCCTGTTTTTATTTGTCGGCTTTAGGCCTATGTATTTTACTTAGTTGACGATGGAAGTTACTACTGCATCTCTGAGTTCTAAACTTGAATTTCTTTAGCCGCCAATGGATCACAGTGTATCATTGTGTCCATATGGCAGAGGCGGGTGCTTTCGCCATAGTTTAATTTTAACTTTTAGATTTTGATCATTTACTTCAGATTTTTATGATTAACCATGTGATTTTGAGAACAAACATTTTATTATTGAAATGAAACTGTTCCATGAAAATGCTCATATGAAAATAATTATAACTGGCAGGCAGATCGGTAGAAATTGTAAGCTTCCCCAAACTTGAAACTCACCAGCTGCCAATGGTCTTTACTATTACAGCACAAGCACGTGCACACATAAGAAGTCCCGTGAAAAAACGTGCCCATCTATGGAAATCAAATGCCCGTCCAACTGATTCGTTCTGGCGCCGGGTCTGATCCTGTTGTATTGTCATATCAAACAAAGTTCCCATGAAGGAAGTAGCAATAGGGACACATTTTTACAGCTCTGAGAAACACCTCGAAGATGTTTGGCTTTTGCTGTTCAGGAGGCGGTTGGTTATTGCAAATGTGTCATTGATTTATCAGAACCTAATTTGCATTTAAATTTGAATAATGCAGCAGTATGCTTCCATGGGTTTCAACTATAATGCTTAAAACCATGAACTCATTTTCACATGAGTGGTCATGAAGGAAAATAAACCAGGAATGGGGATGTGGCCTGTGTTTCAACAGTGAGAGTTGACTGACACCCACCACAGACTGAGCTGAGCTTATCCCCATCTGCCTCAACTTATGACAATTTCTCTAATTGTGCCAAATTGAGCTGCTGTCAGTGATTAAAGCCATTTGGAGGAGGAACAAATATCTTTGCCCTGTAAATTATTAGCTCATTGATTACAATAATGCGGGAAATTGCCCATTAGAATCAAATGTTCACTGAGACACCTGGCCCTCACACTAAAAGGATACAAGATGGCAGCCATATAGGGAGGGTGGGCTTGATCAGGCATCAAATGCAAATATCACGGTAACGTTGTGGAGCCTGAGTGAGTAAATTGACATTGGAGAAATTTAATCGGGGCTTGAGATAATGGAGTTCTCACTGTTTCATGGGACTTGACCTTCTAGAATTCTCCTTTGCACTCGGCCCATGCTTCAATTGCACGTGAATCCGTGTTTGAGCTTAATGCTCATTCTTGGATACAGTATTTTAATAACATTTGGGCAAAAGCGCAGAAAAGTGGTGCTGTTGTCAAACCAGACAAATATGTATCCACATATTGTCTGTACAGTGCAAGGTTTTGAAGTTAATATGACTACACATGAACATGTTGAAATGGATTAGAAAAGAGCAAATTCTTACACTCCGAAAGTCTCAACAATGTGCAAGCTTGTCTAGGGGGGGGTTGTAAATCTACTTGTTGACAGAGGGAAGATAACTTGATTAACATGAGTCACTGAACCTCACTCCCTTCACCACTGACTCATTTTGGGGGTTATGTTTACGTGGACACCACAGCCATAACTTCATGGGGAGAAGAGAGGCTCTTTCGCAATCCTTCTTTTGAAATCCTTGATTTCAGCTCTGGAAAAATCCTTTTTCCTCAATCTTCTCGCTTCAATCAGTGAGCTCTCACCAATCAGGAGAAATAGGTCTCCTAAGCGCCAACTGTGCCACCCTCACCACTCAAACTTTAATTGCCCTCCACAGTTGCTACGCTGACTTATACTGGGCAACACTTTGGATTTATAGGTCCGAGCAATTACTATGCAGTTACTCTGTAATAGACCAGTAAGTACAGGTACAAGCAGGTTTGAAAGAGAAGTACTAACTCTGGCCCATTAGTGCTGCTAAGCAATGTCGGCTGCTGGGTTTGTCTTGTCATTTCGTTAGTGGCTGATTCAGACCTGCGGAGTTTTACACACTCTCTGGACAATCACTGATTATTGATTCATTGATTAACTTGAAAGCTTATAGACTACTTAATGAGCACATGCTCAAAATCAGTCATACACAAATCTTGTAGTCCCAAAGTTTGCTGGAAGTGAATTTACTGTAAAAGCCAGGGAGATCCGAAAGACAAACAACTAGAGCTCATTCAAGCCAACATTTCAACAAAGACTTGTCTATTAGACAATGCTTCTATCGGCATTGGAATTATCAGGTGCTGTGCTCTGGCTCTCTCCAGGAGCTCAAACTGCATCTTAATGCTGTTTACATTAAGGGGATTTACAAGCCATGCCCTTGTAATCCCTATTACCAGAGACAGTCAGGAATCCAACAGTTCCCTGCCAAGTGCAAGTCAAAAACATATGGATCCAACAGGAAAGGCTCATAAATAAAGCAGCATTGTATGGAGTTGCTCTGGCACTTATCAGTGCGGTGTGAGTGGGCACATGAGAAACAGCTTGCGATTTGGGACGCGATCAAGAGAGATGGGTTTAGTTGTTGTTATCTGCTCGTCTAAGTTGAAATAGTGGATTGTTGTCTCATTTACCACTTACAGACTTTTAAATTAGATTGATATGTTCTTTATTACCATGGAAATCCATCTCAGTCCCATAGGACCACACCAAAACAAAGTGTTCATATCCATAACACTTTACAGTAGGAGGCAAAAGAAAATAGAGAGTACTGGTTTACTTTGCATAATTAATTGTAATTGATTATACAAACAGAACCTTAAAGGCATAGTTCTTTCTTAATTATTCAGCCAAATGGCTGAAATGACCATTAGACTGCAGTAAATATTGCAGATTGCACCTTTAATTGAAAGATAAAGCAATACAACCAAGGGTTTAAAGTCCATCTGTTTTAAAAGATGGTGAACAGTGACTAATCTATTGCACAAGACTGGCACTGTGTGCAAGGAACAGTAGTAAAGGGCGTTATTGATTCACTCTCTAAGGATATTCTGTCAGACATTCCCCAATAAATGGCTTGGACGGACCACGCCAATGATAAAAGCCTCAGTATCCTAATTTTCCTCAAAAACACACACACACATACACAAATAAAGCATTTGAAATTTGCATCAAATGGTTAGCACTGGGGTTATCCACATTTATTTCGCAAGTAAAAACATGGTATTTTCCAATGTCAAATAACACCTTATATCCAAGGCTTTGCCAAAAAGATTAACAGATACGGACCATAGTACATTTTATGGGAGGAGAAAATGAAATATTGTGCAGGAGTATAATCGGGGACTATGGCAGGTTCGCACTAGGTGATATGACCTGTGGGGGGGGGCTTTTGTGTGTTAAGAGTGGACCAGTCAAGATAGTTGTTGTCTGTGCGCACATGTGTATGCTAATTTTTAGTGAGTGTTTTGTGTGCGTGTGTGCGCGTACGCGTGCGAGTGTGTGCGTGGCTGTCCGACCTTCTCTCTCCATCAACATTGTGACCCCTCTTAATCACCCTCTCTGTGGATGGTCCCTCTCGTTCTCGAAGTAAGAAAAATAAAAAAAGAGATAGTGAGTAGGAGAAAGAGACAGAGAGCGTGGGAGGAGGCTGTTTTGGATACATTTGTTTTATGCCGGGATGCGTTGCTGCTTTGGAATGCGTTCAGCGTGAATATGATCCTCCTGGGCTCCTGCATAAACCAAGAATGTTTCATAGTTGGAGCCATCAGTCATCGCTTCGGAGCCCTTGTGGTATAAAACGGTTTATGTTGCCTGCTACTTATTGCATTGGCATCAGAAGTGAATTGCTGTATACAGATAATAAATTATTTTCCTTTCATACTGTTAAACGTCTAGTCCAGACAGTGGCATGTTGGATAAATAAGTAACTCTGAAACGGTGGAGGACTGGTCAAAGTACATGTACAAGTACTCTCTAAAATCTGCACCGGTAACAAGGATAGCCTAAACATGGGGCTTCTGCAATTTGTTGAATCAGGTTAATTCATTGAGGCACTATAAAATGTGCAGAAATATTTTCATTTAACTCAATACATTTAAATATTTCTTATTCAAATCTGTGTGCCAACGTGAATTGAATAATGCACAGTACATTGTGTTGTTCGTGGAGCCATTGTTGTGTCTGAAGTTGATTTCACGTAGAGCTTCACCACCAACGAGAGGGGGCCCTACTGGACTGATTTTAATGGTGCACAACAGTATTCAGGGGGAGTAGTAGGTTACTGTGGTTCTCTCACCGCTGGAATGTTTTAGTTGTTCCAAAATTAAAACATTTCATGATAGTCAACAAGGATTTGAACATTTTGGATTGGTCTAGTTTTCTTTGCCATTCAAGTCACTTTTCTGCATGTTGGCATGCGCAACTGCAAATACCAAACATACAGTACTTTACTCCACCACATTCATTACCATTCCCTGAAATGGAATGCTACCTCGTGTTGCAAATATTGGTAATACAAGTCTGGATACATACATGTAAATGTTCCATATGCCCTAACTTTGTTTTACAGATAATATGCCCATGCCCACACACACACACACACGCTCATACTGTACACACATTCCCCCTGGCCCCTACAAAGTTTCTCCTATACACATGCACACAGGGGCAAACACATGTGCAAACAACACACACACACTCACACACACACTATAATTAGCCTCTCATGTGGCCGAAGCATGTTAACCGTCCTGACACAAGCCTGGCTACCGCCGCCGTTGAGCTCTCCATGTGTGTTTCATTACCATACACAGGTAGTACACGTCCTCCATCACAACCAAAGCTTCTGTCTGGTAAATTACACTCAGGGCTTCCCATGCAAGGCAGAGCAGTAGAGGTGGGGGTAGTGGGGGCTGAGAATAGGAGGAGGGCAATTGAAGATTGAAGACCAACTTCTGGCCAGACCTGATATATCACTGAACCCAATACTTTCATCCTTTTCTTCCAGTAATGAGACGCAGTGCATCCAAGCCCTTTGATTTATAATGCCTGCTATAGCCAAACACTAATCATTTATTATATTCCCTGTGTGCCAAGACACTTTCACACAATCTGTCAGCATATGATTAATCTTATGATGTACATCTTAAGGTATTACTCAAGGTTTTTAAAGCTTTGTACATTAAAGGGTATTAAACTCCTTGGCAAAAACTGAGCATCGCCATGTTGAAAATGTTTGGACTTTCAAGCAGGTAGTCAGAGGAAGATTTACACAGTGCTTTACAGTAGAACCAGTCGGTGTTTCCCTTATGTACAAATGTCTGCAGGAGACATACAGTATACTGAACCTATACAGCAGTATCTCTGAGGATCTATATAACATCATGAAATAATCATTATTAGTTGAATCAAAAGCTGGGCTAGAGCAAAAAATGTGTAGCACTGTGGGTTCCAGTACTGGAGGGGAGAAACACTGAATGGTTTGAGGTACACTATGTAGTTGTGATGTCCATAATTCACTCCAATTAAATTAGCTGTATTCAATCACCAGTACAGTTGTTTTAAATATTTTTCAGTTGAATTCGGGAAGTTTACATACACCTTAGCCGAATACATTTAAACTCAGTTTTTCACAATTCCTGACATTTAATCCAAATAAAAATATTTAATCCTAGTCTTAGGTCAGTTAGCATCACCACTTTATTTTAAGAATGTGAAATGTCAGAAAAAAAGTGTAGAGAATAATTTATTTTAGCTTTTATTTGTTTCGTCACATTCCCAGTGGGTCAGAAGTTTACATACACTCAATTAGTATTTGGTAGCATTGCCTTTAAATTGTTTAACTTGGATCAAACGTTTTGGGTAGCCTTCCACAAGCTTCCCACAATAAGTTGGGTGAATTTTGGCTCATTCCTCCTGTCAGAGCTGGTGTAACTGAGTCAGATTTGTAGGCCTCCTTGCTCACACACACTTTTTCAGTTCTGCCCACTAATGTTCTATGGGATTGAGGTCAGGGCTTTGTGATGGCGACTCCAATACCTTGACTTTGTTGTCCTTAAGCCATTTTGCCACAACTTTGGAAGTATGCTTGGGGTCATTGTCCATTTGGAAGACCCATTTGCGACAAAGCTTTAACTTCCTGACTGATGTCTTGAGATGTTGCTTCAGTATATCCACATAACTTTCCTACCTCATGATGCCATCTATATTTTGAAGTGCACCAGTCCCTCCTGCAGCAAAGCACCCCCTCAACATGATGCTGCCACCACCGTGCTTCACAGTTGGGATGGTGTTCTTCAGCTTGCAAGRGGKCCCCTTTTTCCTCCAAACATAACGATGGTCATTATGGCCAAACAGTTCTATTTTTGTTTCATCAGACCAGAGGACATTTCTCAAAAAACTACAATCTTTGTCCCCATGTGCAGTGCTAAACCGTAGTCTGGCTTTTTTATGGCGGTTTTGGAGCAGTGGCTTCTTCCTTGCTGAGCGGCCTTTCAGGTTATGTCGATATAGGACTCGTTTTACTGTGGATATAGATACTTTGGTCACTGTTTCCTCCAGCATCTTCACAAGGTCCTTTGCTGTTGTTCTGAGATTGATTTACACTTTCCGCACCAAAGCACGTTCATCTCTAAGAGACAAAACGCATCTCCTTCCTGAGCGGTATGACGGCTGCGTGGTCCATTGGTATTTATACTTGCGTACTATTGTTTGTACAGATGAACATGGTACCTTCAAGCGTTTGGAAATTTCTCCCATGGATGAACCAGACTTTTTTTTCTGAGGTCTTGGCTGATTTCTTTTGATTTTCCCATGATGTCAAGCAAAGAAGCTTCTAAAACCATGACATAATTTTCTTGAATTTTCCAAGCTATTTAAAGGCACAGTCAACTTAGTGGATGTAAACTTCTGATTCACTGGAATTGTGATACAGTGAGTTATAAGTGAAATAATCTGTCTGTAAACAATTGTTGGAAAAATTACTTGTGTCATGCACAAAGTAGATGTCCTAACCGACTTGCCAAAACTATAGTTTGTTAACAAGAAATTTGTGGAGTGGCTGAAAAACGAGTTTTAATGACTCCAACCTAAGTGTATGTAAACTTCCGACTTCAACTGTATATTATTTACAGAAATTGGGAAGAAATTCACACTGAGTTAAAGCAGGTCAGCTTTAAATGGGCATCAGAAATGTTCACTTCAATCGAATTCACCGGTGCGTGTTTCTTGTCATTATTCATAGTCAATGTTCTATAAGACATGGACAGATATGTCAAATATGAGTCTGATAGTTTGAAATGTTCCTTTAGTTTGTGATTACAAGTGACTGGTGATATAGAATCCAAACCAATGTATTTGTGATCTCTGAAAGGGATTTTTTTTCTATTTCACTAGTCACTTGTAATCACTAACTAAAAGAACATTTCAAACTATCAGACTCATATTTGACATATCTGATATTTGGAACATCTAAAACAATCAGACTCATGTTTCACCCACACCCCAATCTACAAACCCCTTGGACATTCTTCACATTTTGCTGCCTTGAAATTACATCTAAGAGGGATTAAATTATACTGAAATCAAAGATTTTACTGAGTTAGTTCATACAAGGAAATCAGTCAATTGAAATAAATTAATGATGCACTAATCTACTGTATGGATTTCACATGACTGGGAATGCAGATATGCATCTGTTGGTCACAGAGACCTTAAAGAATGTTTAGGGGCATGGATCAGAAAACCAGTCAGTATTTGGTTTGACCACCATTTCACACAGCGCAACACATCACCTTCGCATAGAGATGATCAAGCTCTTAATTGTGGCCTGTAGAATGTTGTCCAACTTCTCTTCAATGGCTGGATTTTGTCAGGAACTGGAACACGCTGTCATACACGTCGATTGAGAGCATCCCAAACTCGCTCAATGGGTGACGTCTGGTGAGTATGCAGGCCATGGAAAAATTGACATTTTCAGCTTCCAGGAATTTTGTACAGATCCTTGCGACAGGTGGCTGTGCATTATCATGCAGAAACATGAGATGATGGAGGCGGATGAATGGCACGACAATGGGCCTCAGGATCTCTTGCATTCGGTTTGTCTGGGCATTCAAATTGCAACCGCTAAAATGCAATTGTGTTTGTTGTCCATAGCTTATGCTTGCCCATACCATAACCCTACCGCCACCATGTGGCACTCTGTTCACAACGTTGACATCAGCAAACTGCTCGCGCACATGACGCCATACACGTGGTCTGTGGTTTTGAGGCCGGTTGGATGTAGTGTCAATTCTCTAAAATGACATTGGAGAGAGCTTATGGAAGAGAAATGAACATTACATTATCTGGCAACAGCTCTGGTGGACATTCCCACAGTCAACATGCCAATTGCATGCTCCTTCAAAACATGAGACATCTGTGGCATTGTGTTGTGTGACAAAACTGCCCATTTTGTATTGTACCCAGCACAAAGTGCACCTGTGTAATGACTAGGGTTGCAAAGGGTCGGAAACCTTCCGGTAAAATTCTAGGTCTTGTGGCATATTTTGGTTAAACTATCCCCAATTCAGTTGAATTGCAACCCTCTGCATGCACAGTGCATTCTTCATTCACATGTACTGTACTGTACTGTACCACTGATTCTCAAGATCTTGCACGCTAATGAGATGCTATTGAGCCCACACTACTATACTGTCTGAGCCAAGGACAACATGCTTTCTTGTAAGTTTTGATTACAATACTGGGTGTGGTGTATATATTTTATATGACATACATGATTTTTTTAAACTAGTAAATAAACTCAGCAAAAAAAGAAGCGTCCCTTTTTCAGGACCCTCTCTTTCAAAGATAATTCGTAAAAATCCAAATAACTTCACAGATCTTTATTGTAAAGGGTTTAAACACTGTTTCCCATGCTTGTTCAATTTACCATGAACAATTAATGAACATGCACCTTTGGAACGGTCGTTAAGACACTAACATCTTACAGACGGTAGGCAATTAAGGTCACAGTTATGGAAACTTAGGACACTAAAGAGGCCTTTCTACTGACTCTGAAAAACACCAAAAGAAAGATGCCTAGGGTCCCTCCTCATCTGCGTGAAGGTGCCTTAGGAATGCTGCAAGGAGGCATGAGGACTACAGATGTGGCCAGGGCAATAAATTGCAATGTCCGTACTGTGAGATGCCTGAGACAGCGCTAAAGGGAGACAGGACGGACAGCTGATTGTCCTCGCAGTGGCAGACCACATGTAACAACACCTGCACAGGATCTGTACATCCGAACAGCACACCTGCGGGACAGGTACAGGATGGCAACACCAACTGCCCGAGTTACACCAGGAACGCACAATCCCTCCATAAGTGCTCAGACTGTCCGCAATAGGCTGAGAGAGGCTGGACTGAGGGCTTGTAGGCCTGTTGTAAGGCAGGTCCTCACCAGACATCACCGGCAACAACGTTGTCTATGGGCACAAACCCACCGTCGTTGGACCAGACAGTACTGGCAAAAAGTGCTCTTCACTGACGAGTCACGTTTTTTTCTCACCAGGGGTGATGGACGGATTCGCGTTTATCGTTGAAGGAATGAGCTTTACACCGAGGCCTGTACTCTGGAGCGGAATCGATTTGGAGGTGGAGGGTCCGTCATGGTCTGGGGCGGTGTGTCACAGCATCATCGGACTGAGCTTGTTGACATTGCAGGCAATCTCAACGCTGTGTGTTACAGGGAAGACATCCTCCTCCCTCATGTGGTACCCTTCCTGCAGGCTCATCCTGACATGACCCTCCAACATGACAATGCCACCAGCCATACTGCTCGTTCTGTGCATGATTTCCTGCAAGACAGGAATGTCAGTGTTCTGCCATGGCCAGCGAAGAGCCCGGATCTCAATCCCACTGAGCACATCTGGGACCTGTTGGATCGGAGGGTGAGGGCTAGGGCCATTCCCCCCAGAAATGTCCGGGAACTTGCAGGTGCGTTGGTGGAAGAGTGGGGTAACATCTCACAGAAAGAACTGGCAAATCTGGTGCAGTCCATGAGGAGGAGATGCACTGCAGTACTTAATGCAGCTGGTGGCCACACCAGATACTGACTGTTACTGTTGATTTTGACCCCCCCCCTTTGTTCAGGGACACATTATTCCATTTATGTTAGTCACATGACTGGAGAACTTGTTCAGTTTATGTCTCAGTTGTTGAATCTTGTTGCGTTCATACAAATATTTACAGATGTTAATCTAACTGCTTATTTGTGTTTTTTTAACACATTTTTTTCTAATCTTTACAGGAAAATGCCACGGGCACTATCTGATGTGTGGAGACATTTCACTGCAGCTAATGTAGAAGGAAAAAGCTGTGTACATTTGTAAATACTGTGCCAAATCATATGCGAAGAATGCAACAAAGATGCAGAATCATCTGGCCATGTGCATAAAGTTCCCTCAGCGATCACAACAAGCAAACTCTGACAAACTTCCCTCTACTTCTATTCGAGGTGAAGATGATGAACCTTATCGATAGCAACAGCTCATGGTCCTATTTTGACTCAATGGAGGAATGTAGTCAGAGAAATGCTTATGATGTCTTGCTCGATCTGTGTATGAAACTGGTTCACCTCTGATGCTCACAGGCAATGTGTATTGGAAAAGATTTCTGAATGTTCTTCACCCAGCATACACCCCTCCAACCAGACATGCTTTATCTAAACTTCTCTGGATGCAGAGTTCAAGTGAAGGTCAAGCAAATCATAGAGAAAGCAGATTGTATTGCAATCATCTCTGATGGGTGATCGAATGTTCGTGGGCAAGGAATAATTAACTACACCATCTCCACCCCTCAACCAGTATTCTACAAGAGCACAGACACAAGGGACAACAGACACACCGGTCTCTACATTGCAGATGAGCTGAAGGCAGTCATCAATGACTTTGGACCACAGAAGTTGTTTGCACTGGTGACAGACAATGCTGCGAACATGAAGGCTGCTTGGTCTAAAGTGGAGGAGTCCTACCCTCACATCACACCCATTGGCTGTGCTGCTTATGCATTGAATCTGCTCCTCAAGGACATCATGGCACTGAAAACAATGGATACACTACAAGAGAGCCAAGGAAATGGTTAGGTATGTGAAGGGTCATCAAGTTATAGCAGCAATCTACCTCACCAAGCAAAGTGAGAAGAATCAGAGCACCACATTGAAGCTGCCCAGCAACACCCGTTGGGGTGGTGTTGTCATCATGTTTGACAGTCTCCTGGAGGAGGAGTCTCTCCAAGAAATGGCCATATCACAGTCTGCCGATATGGACAGCCCCATCAAAAAGCAGCCTGAAACTCCTGAAACCTATAGTAGTAGCCATTGCACGGATTGAGGGAGACAATGTCATCCTGTAATCCGTACTGCCCTGCCCACTTCCCTGTTGCTCCAAGCAGAGGAAACTGCAGTTCTGAAATACATTAAAAAGCGTGAAGACTTCTGCCTGAAGCCCATATACACCGCAGCGTACATGTTGAACCCCAAGTATGCTGGCAAGAGCATCCTGTCTGGTGCAGAGATCAACAAGGCCTATGGTGTCATCACTACTGTGTCTCGCCACCTTGGCCTGGATGAGGGCAAGGTTCTTGGCAGTCTGGCGAAGTACACTTCCAAGCAAGGGCTTTGGGATGGAGATGCAATATGGCATCGTGCCAACAAATCTCATCAGCCACCTGGTGGAAGAGACTTTGTGGATCTGAGGCTCTATCTCCTGTTGCCTCCATCATCCTCCAAATCCCACCAACATCAGCCGCCTCAGAACGCAACTGGTCCTTGTTTGGGAACACACACACACCAAACCACGCAACAGGCTGACCAATTCAAGGGTTGAAAAATTGGTGGCCATCCGGGCAAATTTGAGGATTTTTGAGCCTGACGAGCCATCCTCAACAAGGTTGGAAAGTGACAGTGAAGATGAGGCCACAGAGTCTGATGTTCTAGAGGTGGACATTGAGGAGGTCCAGGGAGAAGACATGGAAGCCTGAGAGGAAGACTACAAAAGCTTTAGTTTCTAGACTATCATTTTACTTTTGATTTTGACTCCCCCTTTGGTCAGGGACACATTATTCCATTTCTGTTAGTCACATGTCTGTGGAAGTTGTTCAGTTTATGTCTCAGTTGTTGCATCTTGTTATGTTCATACAAATATTTACACATGTTAAGTTTGCTGAAAACAAACAACATTGACAGTGAGAGGACGTTTCTTTTTTTGCTGAGTTTATGTATATTAAGGTATTTTCTGACTTTATTGAACAGATACAGAGAGAGGTTGCGTCAAAGAGCAGTAGGCCGGATTCAAACCCATGCCGACACTGTAGACATGTGTGCCGGAGGCTGCTGCATTACTGCTAGACCAGCCAGGCCACAGTGTCCACACACTCCTGTCAGATCCATGCGATGCAGTCATAAAGTGATGGTGAAAAAGTCACACATGCCATATTGATTCCTGCTGTTCTATAAACAGGCTTTACTTGGTCACAGTGGTGGTTCTTATTGGAGTTGTGTATTGTGTGTGTGTGCGTCCGCGGGTTTGTGTCTGTGTGTATGTGTGTATGTGTGTGTGTGTGTGTGTGTGTGTGTGTGTGTGTGTGTGCCGGTGCACTTGCATGTACTAATATATCAACCCTAATCAAAACCAGCCCCAACCGCAAAATACCTCTACTGTGAGTCAACAACATGCCAGTCTACAGCCGAACACCCTCTGTGCCTTTAATACATACTGCCATAAAATGACACATTCCATCAGAGAACACTAGAACACTGGCATGCCTCTGGGCAAGTCCTCAAATGTCCCAATATCGCCTCTTGAAAAAGAGGGCAGTCAGTCGAAAGAGCGAGACAAGAGACGTACAATTGGAAGTACATCTGGGACCATCGTGTTAACCGTTGGCAGATACAATGCTCAACAGCATCGCAGTGATTTCAAAAAGGCTTATAAACAGTATATGAAATGTGGCGTGGCTTGGGTTGGATTTAATTAGGAATTAGTAGTGCCTCAGACATCAAATCACTCAAAAGGAACGGAGATTTTGAAATAAAATGTTGGTTCATCAAACATCAAACAAACAGTCAGCTAGTCCAATCAAATGCCCACAAATCAAAAGACCCGTAATCAAAGCCACGAGTCAAATCATTGATTTTTTATTTTTTTATTATTTTATTTTACCGTTATTTTACCAGGTAAGTTGACTGAGAACACGTTCTCATTTGCAGCAACGACCTGGGGAATAGTTACAGGGGAGAGGAGGGGGATGAATGAGCCAATTGTAAACTGGGGATTATTAGGTGACCGTGATGGTTGAGGGCCAGATTGGGAATTTAGCCAGGACACCGGGGTTAACACCCCTACTCTTACGATAAGTGCCATGGGATCTTTAATGACCTCAGAGAGTCAGGACACCCGTTTAACGTCCCATCCGAAAGACGGCACCCTACACAGAGCAGTGTCCCCAATCACTGCCCTGGGGCATTGGGATCTTTGTTTAGACCAGAGGAAAGAGTGCCTCCTACTGGCCCTCCAACACCACTTCCAGCAGCACCTGGTCTCCCATCCAGGGACTGACCAGGACCAACCCTGCTTAGCTTCAGAAGCAAGCCAGCAGTGGTATGCAGGGTGGTATGCTGCTGGCGATTGATCATCTTAACCAACGTCCTGTTTTTTTAACCTATCATTAGATGCTTGCCCATATGGGCCTCTTTTGTCTGCAGGTGTTGCTTGTCCTGCTGTAGACTACCAATTGGACAAATTATGAATCCCTATACTTGTAAGTGGCTTCCTTTCCTGTGGCATACTGCCTTTCCTTCACCTCACTCTCTATGGACTGGATAGGTAAAAGCCACGTAGTAGATGCACAAAGCTTGCTAGCTGGTGAGGCACTTATCTGGTCCATTTGTACACTCTTAATAAAAAAAGGTGCTATCTACAACCTAAAAGGGTTCTTCGGCTGTCCCCATAGAAGAACCCTTTGAAGAACCCTATTTGGTTCCAGGTAGAACCCTTTTGGTTCTACCTGGAACCCAAAAGGGCTCTACCTGGAACCAAAAAGGGTTCTCCTATGGGGACAGCTGAAGACCCCTTTTGCAACCCTTTTTTTAAAAGTGTAGTAAGGGAGAAGTGGGATTATGATTGGGCTGTCAGTGTAACGCTGGTTCCGTCATGACCTTGGCCTGTGCAGGTGACCTCGGATGCAGAATACTCTTTCAAGACAACACGTTGTACTCCCGACACAACGGTGTGACATTGCTAACTACTTGTCTACCGAAACCATATACCACCAAGATTGTGGCTTTTGTAGACTGTGGTACTTCATGTCTCAAGGGAGGTCGCATCACTGCACGATGGGCTAGTCATGACTGCCTAGCTAGCAACTTCCCATCTGCTACACTAGTATACAGGAGATATCGCCCCTTGTTGGCCTGTGGGTCTAAATGGAGGGCAGGATTAAGTACAGGTTTACAGTCTCAGGAGCAGACTGTCAAAGCTAACAGAAAAAAGGAAAGACATGAAGAATGTAATTGTAAATAATGAGGGAAATTAAGAAAATAATGAGGCAGCCCTTCGAAACCCTTCCTCAAAAAACCTGCTTGAACCTCACCATAGATTCTGCATCCTTCAGGGCAGTTCCTGAGAGATTCAACATTTAGGGACAAAGCAGGCCTTTAGGTGGACATGACATGCTATTCTTGAATGATTTCCCATGTCTGATCATTTTGATTTAATGATAGCTAAAATGAATCTCATTTATACGGCATCCCTGCGCCACCCTTTATTCTAACATGTGTCTTTGTAATGAGCCTGTATGATATCATGCAATCTCCCGTGTAGACACCCTCCAGAGAAATCTTCCTTGAAATTTCACAAGGAGTCAAGCCCCTAAGAAGCTCGCTGCGATAGACTGTTTTAATAAAAGGTCATTTAGAACTGTCGGAATCTTCGGTTGCATTGAATCATTGCCAAACCGACAGAACGGGCGCTATTGGAAAGAGTGAAGACTATGCTGTAAAGTGTATGCTCTTGCTTTAAAGGTCCCCTGTGTGCTTGTAAGACATTTCATTAAAGATGAAGATCACCGAATACTTTCAACAATGCATCTGAGTATTTCGCAGATTCCTTCTTCGAACCTTTCATTTTAAACAACTCTTTTGTCGAGGCTAATATGCACTGAGATGTTTAAATGTGGATACGCTCCTTTAATCTTAACCTTTCATCCCTTTCCCCCCCAAAAAGACTCTCGTCTGCAAGTTATAAAGCTTTTCCTTTATTCCTCCAAATCATCACAGAAAGACCTCCTATGAAATAATGTTTCATAAGACAGCTACATCTGCTGGAAACATTGAAAAGGATGTTAGTAGTAGTAGCCGGTGGGTCATGACTTCTGAAGCCAATACAACTCAATAGTAATATCTGCACATATACCAGATATACCTGTACAGCACAGCACAGCAAAATTGTTTCAGAATTCAGTTACCAATCCAAAGCAATTTACAGACTAATGTATTTCGGTAATTTTTTTGTTTTTCTCAAATGTAATCATTGTTGATCATGGTAATGATATATCTAGGTATATTCAGGAGTGATAATGTCACAACAGGGCACTTAGTTCCCACTTACCAAATCATTAGTACACATAATACCTCACATAAAGCACAGAAGGTTCTGGTTTTCCAATGTTCATACACATACTCACACAGCTGAAATACTCATCAACGGGTCCCCAATGACCTAGAGTTGCTCAGTATTTTTATACTCCACTTGCTCTGAAAAGGCAAACGAAAGAACTTCTACCCCATATGCACACACACACACACACACACACACACACACACACACACACACACACACACACACAACACCCCCCCCAACACACAACACACACACACCAACACACACACACACACACACACCACTTCTAACTAACTGTTAGCTTGTTAGCATTGGCCTGCTAACTATCTGAATCGCCGTGTCCCCAGTCAGCCCAACCACTCACTGGACCCATATGTTCACTTGGCTACGCACGCCTCTCTCTAATATCAATATGCCTCGTCCATTACTGTCCTGGTTAGTGATTACTGTCTTATTTCCTGAGAGCCTCTAGCCCTGCTCAATATGCCTTAACCAACCATGTTGTTCCACCTCCTACATATGCGATGACATCACCTGGTTTAAACGTCTCTAGAGACTATATCTCTCTTCATTACTCAATGCCTAGGTTTACCTCCAATGTACTCTCATCCTACCTTACCTTTGTCTGTACACTATGCCTTGAATCTATGCTATCGTGCCCAGAAACCTGCTCCTTTTACTCTCTGTTCCGAACGTGCTAGACAGCCAGTTCCTGTAGCCTTTAGCCGTACCCTTATCCTACTTCTCCTCTGTTCCTCTGGTGATGTGGAGGTTAATCCAGGTCCTGCAGTGCCTAGCTCCACTCCCACTCCCCAGGTGCTCTCATTTATTGTCTTCTGTAACCGTAAAAGTCTTGGTCTTGGTAGAAGCCTACTCCCTAAGTTTGTTTTACTCACTGCTTTAGCACACTCTGCCAACCCGGATGTCTTAGCCGTGTCTGAATCCTGGCTTAGGAAAACCATCAAAAACCCTGAAATCCCCATCGCTAACTATAACATTTTCCACGAAGATAGAACCGCTAAAGGGGGCGGTGTTGCAATCTACTGCAGAGATAGCCTGCAGAGTTCTATCTTACTATCCAGGTCTGTACCAAAACAATTCGAGCTTCTACTTCTAAAAATTCACCTTTCCAGAAACAAGTCTCTCACTGTTGCCGCTTGCTATGGACCTCCCTCTGCCTCCTGCTGTGCCCTCGATACCATATGTGAACTGATTGCCCCCCATCTATCTTCAGAGCTCGTGCTGTTAGGTGACCTAAACTGTGACATGCTTAACTCCCCGGCCATCCTACAATCTAAGCTTGATGTACTCAATCTCACACAAATTATCAATGAACCTACCAGGTACAACCCCAAATCCGTAAACACGGCCACCCTCATAGATGTCATCCTAACTAACTGGCCCTCCAAATACACCTCTGCTGTTGTCAATCAAGATCTCAGCGATCACTGCCTCATTGCCTGCATCCGTAATGGGTCTGCGACCAAACGACCACCCCTCATCACTGTCAAACGCTCCCTAAAACACTTCTGCGCGCAGGCCTTTCTAATCGATCTGGCCGGGGTATCCTGGAATGACATTGACCTCATCCCGTCAGTAGATGATGCCTGGCGATTCTTTAAAAGTGCCTACCTCACCATCTTAAATAAGCATGACCCACTCAAAAAAATGTAGAACTAGGAATAGATGTAGTCCTTGGTTCACTCCAGACCTGTCTGCCCTTGACCAGCACAAAAACATCCTGTGGCGTTCTGCATTAGCATCGAATAGCCCCCGTGATATGCAACTTTTCAGGGAAGTTAGGAACAAATATACACAAGCATTTAGAAAAGCTAAGGCTAGATTTTTCAAACAGACATTAGCATCCTGTAGTACTAACTCAAAAAAAGTTCTGGGACACTGTAAAGTCCATGGAGAATAAGAGCACCTCCTCCCAGCTGCCCACTGCTCTGAGGCTAGGAAACACTGTTACCACCGATAAATCCACTATAATTGAGAATTTCAATAAGCATTTCTCTACGGCTGGCCATGCTTTCCACCTGGCTACCCCTACCCCGGTCAACTGCCCGGCACCCTCCACAGCAACCCGCCAAAGCCCCCACCATTTCTCCTTCACCCATATCCAGATAGCTGATGTTCTGAAAGAGCTGCAAAATCTGGACCCCTACAAATCAGCCGGGCTAGACAATCTGGACCCTCTCTTTATAAAATGATCTGCCGAAATTGTTGCAACTATTGACTGTATGTTTGTTTTACTCCATGTGTAACTCTGTGTTGTTGTATGTGTCGAATTGCTATGCTTTATCTTGGCCAGGTCGAAGTTGCAAATGAGAACTTGTTCTCAACTAGCCTACCTGGATAAATAAAGGTGAAATAAATAAAAATAAATAAATTCTGCAAAATAGCAATGCCAACACATTCACATTTTTGTTTTATGACATTGTTCTTGTGGAGAAATTGACGTTGAGTCTGACTAATACGTGCTAGGGAGCTAAAATAACACTTGTCCCCCTCGAAGAGCCTGCTTCAGAGGTAATTAGCTTATGGTCTGCAGTCTTGATTAAGCCCTCCTATAATCTAATCATGAACTTGTTTGGGGGAAAATTGAAGGAATTCTACACCGTAAGGATGTGTTGGATTGCGTTACACTGGAGCTCCATAGGAAACCAAATCTCCCACAAGTCTCCATGACATCAATTTAAAACTGTTAACTTTAATTCTATTTGAATTTCTTGTTAATCTAATTGCATCAGGCTGGGATTAGGGTTCTTTGGTTAAACATAGACTAATACTTGTTCAGATGGCAGACCTTAGCTTGGTAATTTCTGATGTGATCAAACATTTGTTTTATGACCACATTCAAATGTAATAAATTCACACCCATTAGACTTGGACTGAAATTGAATGTGACATTCCTGGTCAGCTGTGATGAAAATGTTTATCATGTTTGACCAGGGGTGTGCATCATTAATATTCTGATGGCCACTTGCTTTTTTATGGCATGATGTCATCAGTTTGAAATATTCCAGGATTACAGTGTCCATATTAGGACAACCGACACAAAGTCCTTGCAACTCTGACACCAACTTGTTGTGACGCTGACAAGTCCAAGTGACTCTGAGTCTGTACGTTCTCAATAGCCAACCAGGTTAAATAAAGCCATACAGTTCCGTCCCTACTTCAGCATGTCCTCCTAACCCTGTCTCTGTCTGTCTGTCTCCCGGCCCCTGCTGGTGAAGGAGGTGGAAATTGTCCTAATGTTAAGTAAGTAAACATCCGCGGCATGTTTTCTGCCACTAAAAAAAACACAGTAATCTACATTTCCACAATGAAGGTTGTCATACATAGTAATTTTCCAATCGCTTTTTCAATTGCATCAATTAACCATGATACATCCTTAATTATCAGACATCCAAGCAGTCTGATAATTCAAAGAATTGCCACGAATAACAACATAAAGGCAATATAAACACGCTACCATTTTTTATCTTTAAACTGCTGCTGGTCTGGATGATGCCGTCATATAATATAGTCTGTTCAGCGATATAAAAACATACCCTGAGTCAATCAAAAGCTCTTAGGATCACAATCCTTTATTACCTTAGCTGTCAATTACAACACTCACACAGAAACATACATCACAATCATTAATCTAATCACCAACAATAATATTTGAGTTAATAGCCTGAAACGTCCCATAGCAGCCATGAGTTCATCATCTGGCACCACGTATCGGTTGGTAGTAGGAGAAACAGCCACTTCCCAACCCCCTTTATTAGTTATTACAGGTTTATTATTATTGTAATACGAACGAGTGAACTTAAAGGGCAACATTGAGGTCTAGGGTTCCTTTAACTTTGAGAATACCTCAATGACATCACCGAGCCATGACTGATCCACCCCCTTTGTTCTTGCATTATAATGAACGTCCAAAAGATATATAGCTAAATGGAATTGGTTTTTATTATAATGGAAATACACAATTGAATGTAAGCTGATTGGAGATCAGTTTAATCTTATGTTTTGAGTTACTGTATGTGACAATAGGAGAGACTTAGGGGAAAATAATTAAACCACAATGAAAGGTGGAGATTTCAGAAGATATCGTTGGTTCCGAACACAACGTTGTTTCTGCAACCTTGAGAATGGTATAGAGTTCTAATGGACTGCCGAGAAAGGATACATAACAATAATCATCTTGACCAATCATGGGGTTCCCATTGCCTCATGCACCCGACTCATTTAAAGTTGAAGTCAGAAGTTTACATCCACTAAGTTGACTGTGCCTTTAAACAGCTTGGAAAATTCCAGAAAATTATGTCATGGCTTTAGAAGCTTCTGATAGGCTAATTGACATCATTTGAGTCAATTGGAGGTGTACCTGTGGATGTATTTCAAGGCCTACCTTCAAACTCAGTGCCTCTTTGCTTGACATCATGGGAAAATCAAAATAAATCAGCCAAGACCTCAGAAAGAAATGGTAGACCTCCACAAGTCTGGTTCATCCTTGGGAGAAATTTCCAAATACCTGAAGGCACCACGTTCATCTGTACAAACAATAGTACGCAAGTATAAACACCATGGGACCACGCAGCAGTCATACCGCTCAGGAAGGAGATGCGTTCTGTCTCCTAGAGATGAACGTGCTTTGGTGCGAAAAGTGCAAATCAATCCCAGAACAACAGCAAAGGACCTTGTGAAGATGCTGGAGGAAACAAGAACAAAAGTATCTATATCCACAGTAAAACGAGTCCTATATCGACATAACATTTACATTACATTACATTTAAGTCATTTAGCAGACGCTCTTATCCAGAGCGACTTACAAATTGGTGCATTCACCTTATGATATCCAGTGGAACAACCACTTTACAATAGTGCATCTAACTCTTTTAAGGGGGGGGGGGGGTTAGAAGGATTACTTTATCCTATCCTAGGTATTCCTTAAAGAGGTGGGGTTTCAGGTGTCTCCGGAAGGTGGTGATTGACTCCGCTGACCTGGCGTCGTGAGGGAGTTTGTAACCTGAAAGGCCGCTCAGCAAGGAAGAAGCCAGTGCTCCAAAACCGCCATAAAAAAAGCCAGACTACGGTTTGCAACTGCACATGGGGACAAAGATTGTAGTTTTTGGAGAAATGTCCTCTGGTCTGATAAAACAAAAATAGAACTGTTTGGCTATAATGACCATCCTTATGTTTGGAGGGAAAAGGGGGAGGCTTGCAAGTCGAAGGACACCATCCCAACCGTGAAGCACGGGGGCCCCGTGTGGCTCAGTTGGTAGAGCATGGCGCTTGCAACGCCAGGGTTGTGGGTTCATTCCCCACGGGGGGACCAGGATGAATATGTATGAACTTTCCAACTTGTAAGTCGCTCTGGATAAGAGCGTCTGCTAAATGACTTAAATGTAAATGGGTGGCAGCATCATGTTGTGTGGGTGCTTTGCTGCAGGAGGGACTGGTGCACTTCACAAAATAGATGGCATCATGAAGCAGGAACATTTGTGGATATATTGAAGCAACATCTCAAGACATCAGGAAGTTAAAGCTCAAGACATCAGGAAGTTAAATCTTGGTTACAAATCGGTCTTCCAAATGGACAGTGACCCCAAGCATACTTCCAAAGTTATGGCAAAATGGCTTAAGGACAATAAAGTCAAGGTATTGGAGTGGCCATCACAAAGCCCTGACCTCAATCCCATAGAAAATTTGTGGGCAGAACTGAAAAAGCGTGTGCAAGCAAAGAGGCCTACATACCTGACTTAGTTACAACAGCTCTGTCAGGAGGAATGGGCCAAAATTAACCCAACTTATTGTGGGATGCTTGTGGAAGGCTACCTGAAAGTTTGACCCACGTTAAACAATTTACAGGCAATGCTACCAAATACTAATTGAGTGTATGTAACCTTCTGACCCACTGAATGTGATGAAAGAAATAAAAGCTGAAATAAATAATTATCTCTACTATTATTCTGACATTTCACATTCTTAAAATAAAGTGGTGATCCTAACTGACCTAAGACAGGGAATTTTTACTAGGATTAAATGTCAGGAATTGTGAAATTTTTTGTTTAAATGTATTTGACTAAGGTGTATGTAAACTTCAGACTTCAACTGTAGGTGCTGGGAAAACAGGACCACAGGCTTTTAATTATATATGTTGCCATGGCAACTGCTTGGTTGATAAGCTTCCCATACACTTGATTGCATGATTGATCATTGATCATGACTTATTCCCACAAATGTATTGGAAGCGTATAGTTATTAAGCAATGTGTCTTATGATAGACTTTAGGTGGCCAGTGGAACTTGACTACGCAGAAAATGAAGGCAGAACATTTCCAAAAGCATCAGTGTGGCCCATAATAAAGGCACAATCTGCTACTTTTCATTTCCAGTCAAAGGTGCTGTCCCTGCACTTGTTTGTAAATGATGGTGGTGGGCCTCTGAAAATGTACCTGCCACTGAGTAATTTGCAAGGTCCCTGGTCCCTGGTTTTCTAACAAAATAACTCAAACCTAAACTTAACCAGTCACATTTCTTACCTAAACTTAACCAAACCTTGAGCCCTAACCTTAACCAATTGGAATTACGTACCTAAATGTAGCCAATTACATTGCTTGCCTTAACTTTAAGCAATTACATTCATTTCTGCGCTCTGAGCAGAGCTGCCCAAGAACAAGATGGAATAAGAAAAAATGTAATCTGCATCTAAAGGTTTTGACAGACGACACAACAGCCACTGCTCAGACAAAATATAGCTGAACACTGTTTGGATTTAGGCATTGGTAAAATGTTTTATGCTGGAAATACAAACAACTTATTTTGTTTAGTCTAGCTAGTTCTCAAGACAAGCTGCAAGTGGCTGGCTGTTAGCATTTAGCTATCTACACATGCGCTGTTTCGCTTGGCACAAACAGGGAGGGAGACCTGGCTTCGATCACACCGTAGGTCATGTATGCAGCCTCCTTTCGGCTCACCATGATTCATGTCAGTCAGAAAGGGAATGATGTAAGATCAACCATAACCACATGGAGATGGAGTATAGACAAGAACAGACCGTATAGTTCAAAACCCTGGTGCAGGAGTTTGGTCTAACAGTATAACACAGCACATTCTGGACTACACATGCCCCGTGAGAGATCAGGGTTTGATCCCCATGCCGACCTCTTCAACTTTAAATACTGCATCTGTCTTCCCCTCTCACTTCATCTATATACCATAGCTATCCAAATAAAGCAACATTTTAAAGGGGAGGTGCATTCCTTTCCCCTTAAAACAGGTAAAACATCATTCCCTGCTGCAACATGTTACATTAACACCTCATCTTGTGTGCACTGCACGCACATGATCGAGTGCAATACTCCAGCTGTAAACTGTGTGTTATGAAATTACAGCTGCCCAACATACCATACAGGTCAGGTTATGGCTAATGTCTGCATCCTCCAGCTTCTGTAAACAAAGACATCCTCTTCAAATGTATGTAGCCTATCAGGGCAAGCCCCGTGTTTGATTCCACGTCTATGAGAAGCCTACGCTCTTAGAAAAAAGGGTTCCAAAAGGTTATTCTGCTGTCCCCATAGGAGAACCCTTTTTGGTTCCAGGTAAAAAAACTTTTGGTTCCATGTAGAACCCTCTGTGGAACACCAACACCAAAAGGGTTTTAAATGGAACCCAAAAGGATTCTACCTGGAACCAAAAGGGTTCTAAATGGAACAAAAAAGGGTTCTCCTATGGTTCTAGATACTACCTTTTTCTAAGACTGTATGGACTTAAGATTCATTGGAGGACAGCTGACATTTTGCATAGATTTTAGGCCTATAGATTATTTCTAAAGCCAATAGGAACAGATCTGCAGATATTCCTTTTTGCATGTCATCAATTATCATTTCTGTCCTCTATAGAAGAATGTATATGCATTGGAAAACCAGAATGCATATGTATAGCATGGACCAATCTGTGCCTGGGTTTAATGACATTCAACCCACCAACACTCTGAACTCTATAGTGTATCACTAACCTAACATATTGCCACCTCTGCAACATAATACTGTGGATGAGCTACTGTATCCACTACTTTTATCATTACCAGTGACTTAATTGTGTTCTTACAAAATGTTGGTAACACTTTCAAATCCATTATAAACACATTTACAATTATGAGCTATGTATAATACATAGTATTGCTTATAGCCACTCATAAACACTGTATTATATGGTTGGGAGCCCTATAGGCCTACATGAATAGACAATCTCATCAGTTCATGTATTATTCTGGTGAAACACAATTTTACTGAGGATACTGTATGTTATTTTCCTATTAAATCCACAGCTAGGCTCCAGTCATATTGCCTGTACTGATCCAAAGGTCACAAACTTTGCGACCTCCCACAATAGCCTTCCAACACACTCTACTTTTACTCACTCATGTAGTAGGCTGTCTGGATTTGACTCAGATGACATTGAGACCACATTTTCCTTACCTTAAATGTTTGGATTATCACTAAGTGATGTAAATAGTTGGAATAAAATATGTAAGTGATCTGTAAACAATTTCAGAAGGAGGGGAGAAGGGGGGGGTCAATCCAGTGGCAGTCTAGTGGTGTAATCATCTGTGTGTATAGCGTGGACACTTAGCAGGCGCTTGCACCCAGTCCATTCTTTACATTTTTTTACAAACTATTATGTATTGCCTGTGTTTTTTATTACACACAGACTTGGACTTTTCCATGTGCTTCTGTGGCAGCATTGATGATTAATTATTGAGGTCAGTGCTCTTGAACTTGGCGCAGTGATACAATTTCGATGAGTCTTGCCAAAATATGCTCTTAAAATAAACTTTTCCGCAAGACACAGTAGTTAGGAGCAGATTCAATCGCCATGTCAAACCTTCATCTTCAAATATGTTTGTCAATCGTGAATTAAAAAAAAAAAACAACAGCAGAATGAAATCTGTCTTTGCAACAGTGCACCGGATGATAGGACTTTTTAATAGTTTGTCTTTAGCAACTATTCCAGCAAAATAATGACATATTTACAACACATTATATAATATATTATTCTGAAGTGCATGATGTCTAGTGGACATATATCTCCAGAGGCTACATTCAGCATGTCAACTTGTCATATCAATGTTATTTCCAATTTCTTATCAGAAAGTATTTATACCCCTTGACTTTTTCCACATTTTGTTGTGTTACATCCTGAATTTAAAATTGATACATTTAGATATTTTCCCACTGGCCTAAACGTAGTACCCCATAATGTCATAGTGGAATTATGTTTAACTCATAAAAAATTTAAAACAGGCCTCCCAAGTGGAGCAGTGGTCTAAGACGCTACAGACCCGGGTTCGATCCCAGGCTGTGTCGCAGCCGGTCGCGACCGGGAGACCCATGAGGCAGTGCACAATTGGCCCAGTATCATCCGGGTTAGGGGAGGGTTTGGCTGGCCAGGATGTCCTTGTCCTATCGTGCTCTAGCGACTCCTTGTGGTGGGACGGGTGCATGGACGCTGACTTCAGTCGCCAGCTGTGCGGTGTTTTCTCTGACACACCTTTCTCTTAACCCAGTAGCTGGCTTCTGGGTTAAGAGAGCAGTGTGTCAAGAAGCAGTACAGCTTGGCGGGGTTGTGTTTTGGAGGACGCATGGTGCTCGACCTTCGCCTCTCCCGAGTCCGTACGGGAGTTGCAGCGATGGTACAAGACTGTAACTACCAATTGAAATATCACAAAAAAGGGGTAAAAAGTACAACAACAACAAAAAATATGAAAAGCTGAAATGTCTTGAGTCAATAAGTATTCAACCCCTTTGTTATGGCAAGCCTAAATAAGGTCAGCAGTAAAAATATGCTTAACAAGTCACATAAGTTGCATGGACTCTGTGTGCAATAATAGTGTTTAACATGGATAGGCCAAGTATCCTCAGGGCTCCTAGTACCCCTGGTTGGAAACCACTGGTGTATCAATACAGCCAGTCACTACAAAGATACAGGTGTCTTTCCTAACTCAGTTGCCGGAGAGGAAGAAAACTGCTCAGGGATTTTACAATGAGGCCAATAGTGACTTTAAAACAGTTAGAGTGTAATGCCTGTGATAGGAGAAAACTTGAGTATGGATCAACCACAATGCAATACTAAGCTATTTGACAAAGTGAAAAAATATATATTATATTCCAAAACATGAAGCCAGTTTGCAATAAGACACTAAATTAATACTGCATAAAATGTGGCAAAGCAACAAATTTTTGGTCCTGAATACAAAGTGTTATGTTTAGGTCAAATCCAATACAACACATTAGTGAGTACCACTCTCCATATTTTCAAGCATGGTTGTGGCTGCATCATGTTATGGGTTACGGGTATGCTTGTAATTGTTAACGACTGGGGAGTTTTTCAGGATAAAAAAAGAATGGAACTAACCTCAGGCAAAATCCTAGAGGAAAACCTGGTTCAGTCTGCTTTCCACCAGACACTGGGAGATGAATTCACCTTTCAGCAGGACAATAACCGCATGTAAGTGTAGACACAACCTTAGAGACTTACTCAGTAAGACTGCTGTAATGGCTGCCAAAAATCGCTTTTACAAAGTATTGACTCAGGGGTGTGAATACTTATGTGAATGAGATATTTATGTATTTCATTTTCAATAAATGTGCAAACATTTCTAAAAACATGTTTTCACTTCATCATTTGGGGTATTGTATGTAAATGAGGGAGAAAAAATATATTTTGAATAAGGCTTGTAACACAACAAAATGTGGAATAAGTCAAGGGGTATGAATACTTTCTGAAGGCACTGTATATAAACTAAAAGTATGTGGACACCCCTTCAAATTAGTGGATTGAGCTATTTCAGCCACACCCGTTGCTGACCGGTGTATAAAAATCGAGCACACAGCCGTGCAATCGCCATAGACAAACATTGGCAGTAGAATGGGCCATACTGGAGTGCTCAGTGACTTTCAACATGGCACCGACTTTCCAACAAGTCAGTTCATCAAATTTCTGCCCTGCTAGAGCTGCCCCGGTCATTTGTAAGTACTGTTATTGTGAAGTAGAAACGTCTAGGAGCAACAATGGCTCAGCCGTGAAGAGGTAGGCCACACAAGTTCACAGATCAGGATCACTGAGTGCTGAAGCTCGTAAAATCGTCTGTCTTCGGTTGTGACACTCACTATGAGTTCCAAACAACGTCAGCAGAAGAACTGTTCGTCGGGAGCTTCATGAAATGGGTTTCCATGACCAAGCATCCGCACACAAACCTAAGATCACCATGCACAATGCCATGCGTCGGCTCGAGTGGTGTAGAGCTCGCCGCCATTGGACTCTGGAGCAGGGGAAATGTGTTCTTTGGAGTGATGAATCACGCTTCCCCATCTGGGTTTGGTGGATGCCAGGAGAACGCTACCTGCCCCAATGCATAGTGCCAACTGTAAAGATTGGTGGAGGAGGAATAATGGTCAGGGGCTGTTTTCATGGTTTGGTCATGGCCCCTTAGTTCCAGTGAAGGGAATTCTTAATTGGTGTTCAAATTGGTGAATGCACCAATTTGTAAGTCGCTCTGGATAAGAGCGTCTGCTAAATGACTTAAATGTAATGTAAATGTTAAGGCCACAGCATACAATGACATTGTAGATGATTCTGTGCTTCCAACTTGGCGGCAACAGTTTGGGGAAGGCCCTCTTCTGTTTCCGCATGACAATGCCCCCATGCACAAAGCGAGGTCCATACAGAAATGATTTGTCGAGATCAATGTGGAATAACTTGACTGGCCTGCACAGAGACCTTAACTCCATCGAACACCTTTGGGAGGAATTGGAATGGCGACTGCGAGCCAGGCCTAATCGCCCAACATCAGTGCACGACCTCACTAATGCTGCTAGTGGAAAGCCTTCACTGAAGTGTGGAGGCTGTTATAGCAGTAAAGGGGGTTCCAACTCCATATCAATGCCCATGATTTTAGAATGAGATGTTCGACGAGCAGGTATTCACAAACTTTTGTCCATGTAGTGTATTTCCAAGTGTTTTAGTTGACAGTAGGCTACTTTTCTGTAACAATATTACTGAAATCTGATAATGATACCAACAACAAAGGTAAGTCGTTTGGGTCGATATTAGACAATGCATGGCATGGGGTTAGGGCGCTGGCCTTACCTTCATTTGTTTGTAAAGGAGGAACACAGGACTATGCAGGAGAAGATAATGGTATGTCCAGCAGGTGGCGGGTTTTGTACACTATAGCACCACCGCAAGGTGTTGCTTATCCACACTTTTAAGAGGGATCAATTGCCCTGCAAATGCGAGAAGAAAAAACAGCTTGACCACAGGAGCACGAACACCTTGTCAATATAACAACGATAACGGTGAAGACCTACAGTGAGCTGCATGTGTGCTGGAACTTGGACAATGAGTGTTTTATATTAATCAAATGTATTAGGTAAATGTATTCATTCGATTTTTTTTAATAGCTCACTTAGTGATTATTCAACAAAGTCATACATCTCAGCGGGCCTAATGTTTCCAGTTTCGTAAATGTTCCTTCCCTGCCTTGCTTAATTTGAGTTTAACTTCGGGTATTTAATTTATTACATAAAAAGCCTAGAATACCTCATCTCATCTGCTCTTTCTTCTGTATAAAGAAGATATTTTCTCCTGCAATTGAAATTGAACACAGGTTGAGATCCGTCTTAATTGAATAATGGTTTGGGGGGGGGGTAAATACACTAATGCTATTTATTTCCCTCCCGATCTCAAGTTAAAGTGACAGTTGCATATTTACTTTAATTAGGAGAAAGAGGGAGTTGATTTGTTAGTCCCTTCCACCTTGTACAGAAGCTTATTTTAAACAGGAAGGCACGGAGTCCTAATGGGATTATTTTTAAAAGAGCAATTTGCTTTCATTCCAAATAATAATCGAAATTATTTGTTTTGGGGATTTTTGCCCTTCAAATTACAGATTGTATGCTTTAGGTGCATGAGGTTAAATCCACATGTTGCATCCACTAATAATACCAACCCTATGGAAATAAGTATAAACATTGTTATTTAAACTAGGATGATGATAATAATAATAACAATAATAGTAATATTAATATAATGTGGATAATATCTTAATAATTATATTAATGGCATGCCTATTTGTAAAGTCTATAGGCCTGGACGCTGGTTAAAAAATAATACATTTTCAGTTATGAGCTAGACAAAATGGCAAATTGATACTTTGATTAGTTTGTAAATAGGAAAATGCTGTATGCATTAAGCTCATTAAGGCCACATACACCAACGTTGTGAAAGAGATCACGTTTGACACTGTGCTGCAACTGTGTTCGCCCCCCCCGCCACCACCACTTTGTGGCATAAAGTGAGCCTACTTCCAAAAAAAAAGGGGGAATTGAGTTTACAGTAAAGAGCTATCTCAAATTCGAATGGGGGCTGACTATATGACGCGCATGTGCGAGTAAAGGGTTTGGTTGCAATAAAGAGGCGGTTTGAGTGCAGACCGCAGGGCAGTAACAGAAGGCGTCTTCCCCAGAGTCACTACAGAAGTCCTGCACACAACTATTTGGGACAGCTGTGAACTACACGCGCATACATTCTGAGCTCGGTGTGAACATGCGGGGCAAGTTGTCTTGCGAAGTCAAAAACTTTCTCTGAACTACTTGAAACTTTTTTCCCAAGGCGTTTTGCATCGGGCCATCCGCAAGTTTTCAACTCCAGGACCCCTCCGGATCCAAGGACCGACCGATCTGAGCTGGTAACTATTCCCTTTGTATTACATTTTGTCTGTAATTTTTCCCTGAGCCATCTGTCAGAATATGACGTTTAAAAGTTGTTTATGTTCGGGCTTCTTCGGGGGGAATGACAACGCGAGGCACAATGAACAACGCTGTCAACTTTAGCGCAACTGGTCCGAGCTGAGTTCTAGTAACATAACTGTTCCATGAAAAGAAAATATAGGTGTTATTACAATATCCCTTAATATTCCGTTTTTGACATGTTTTAACGCAGGAACTAGAAGTAAACATCGTCGACAGTGTCTCGAGCTTGCATGGAGTCAGGTCTGAGTGCCTTCTGAGTTAGATGCGCCAGGCAAGTGTGAAACAGGTGGGATCTTTCACGTGTTATACGGGATCCTTAGGTAAGGGTTATGGTTAAGGATAAGGTGAGGGTGTGAACGTCCCAAGGACTCTGGATAGCACTGACCGATCTTTCAGAAGTGAACGCATTCCAGCACGATGTGAAGTTGATGGAGTAAAATCAACAAGGATGTATGTGAAAATAAAGAGATCATTCCATGCAAAACATACATTTCGTTGAACTACATTATACATTACATGGTTTGAGTTAACATAAGGACGATGATGGCCATTTATTTTGAGGTTTTTCCCCAATTAATTTATCCAAACCAGTATGAAAGTCGTAGTGAATGCATTTTTCTGTTGTCTATAATGTATAATATGTTTTCCATTCATTGGTGGCATAAGGTAAGCCTACTTCCAAATATTAGTAATATATTGATTTATTCAAATATTACTGGAATGGTTAGGATGATAATGACCATTAGGCTATCGTTGTTATTTGTTTTAAGCGTCTCTTATAGTAAATTACTTCAACGAATTTCAATAGGCCATCAAAAAACAAAAGCTAGTGTCCGCGTACATTTCATAATTTATTTTGTTATCTTTCAACTTTAAGCTGTCTTAGTCGCAGGGGAATTTCATGCTATTAATAATCACATATTTAGAGTTAAACCAATGTTATGGAATGTAACGAAAGTCGTCATTTTATTGTAGGCTAATTTACATGGATTTACTTGAACACACGATTTATCAGTGTTTTCTGCTGTAGGAATTTATACATCTCATTAAAACACCGTATTTTGTCTCGAAATTACAATAATCTGAATTAAAAGAGTGACCACATGTTTGTGCTAATTGCTATGTACAAATTCACGGGTTTATGGTATCAAATATGATTTGGAACAATTGTCTTAAATTGGGATCATTCTTAGGCCTATACATTTTTTTCATTGTTATTTTCAGAGAACTGCTTCTCACGTTGCTTAGGTGTACACATCAGTTGCTTTATTTTATTGCGCTCAAGTGCCCATATCCTCTCATGTTCTGCATCAACACACGGCTAAAAACATGCGCATTCGCGGTAATTGCTGCACAGTTGACCAAAGGATCTGCATTTAACATAAGAACTTGGAAGTTGCTCTCCAAAACCCACGTCAATTCAACATCTATCCCCCGTTGGTTGAACGTCATTTCATTGAAATTATGTGGAAACAACGTTGATTCAACCAGTGTGTGCCCAGTGAGTACACACAAGGTCATCATTCGGCATCTATAAGAATTGAACAATATATGTTTCTTAGAAATATGCTTTCTAGTCTACTTTAATCCACTTTTAAACAAGAGCTAATGAGACGAAGTCAACCAAGTTTGCATGCAGTTTAGTTTACCAAAAAGATATGTAGGCATATGACAGAAAGCCTATCCTAGCCACGGTAGTGAGGTTAGGGCTATCAGACAAATTGACAATATGGATTTAGTTTGACTGAGTCGTAGCCTGTAGCTTCCCGAGTGTATTTGCTCCCGGGTGGCGCAGCAGTCTTAGGCACTGCATCTCAGTGCTAGAGGCGTCACTACAGACCCTGGTTCGATCCTGGCTGCATCACATCCGGCCGTGATTGGGAGTCCCATAGGCACAATTGGCCCAGCGTCGTCCGGGTTAGGGTATGACCGGGGTAGGACATAATTGTAAATAAGAATTAGTTCTTTACTGACTTGCCTAGGTAAATAAAAAATATATAATAATGAATAACAAAAAATATTCCCACATTCTTTCATCCTAAACTAGTGCATTACAATGTAATGCTTACTGTAGCCTATATTCGTCTCTTTGTTTATGTACAACCTGAAAGATGCAAGCTCCCTCTAAATCCTGAAATTACATGTAGGCCTAATGTTATAGGTAAGGCCCATGTCTGTAGGCTACAAGAGCGCGCATATATGGAAACAACATAAAGTGATCGCATTAACTTTTTCATCACCTCAGTTTACATACTCTTGTGGCAAGGAAAAGCTGCGCTGATTTTCATCCATTTTGGCGTGTGGGGACCGAAATGGGAATGCTGGTGTGATTTTTCTTGCCAACACCAATGCAAAATCCTCCTAATTAGCCAACAACGTCTTGGCAAAATGTAATTTAGGTTTACCTCGGGTCACCTTTAATCCGTAGGATTTGGGATCTTGTGTTGACCTGTCCTAGTAGTCTAACCTCTATCTATTTAGAATTAGAGTGGAGAGAGCACATTTCTGAAACATACTAACAATAATATACTGGCGTGATATGTGTGTGGGACAATTCGGTCATGCTTTGCGTTATCTTGTATCTCAAATCTCACAACACGTCCGCTTTCGGCCGAGGTGCGGAATTTAACAGTTGGCCAATCACGACCAACGGGGAATGGGACGTAGCAGTGTTTAGCTTGATTGTTGAGTCGTTGAGATGGTATGTAGACATCAAAGGGTTATTAAGGGTACGAGACGGCTCGGGAGCAACCGCTGATCTCCCCTAATGACCTCTAAGTAAAAGTCAATTACTTCTGCGTCATGATCAGAAAGGAGAAAACCCCGGGGGACGTTTGAGGTTCGGTAATTCTAATTAGGACTATTTCACTTTTATTTACTGCCCATGCAACCATGGCTCTCACTCACTCCCCACTTTTATTCATCAACATTTTACACTATGTTCACCAGTATGATCAAGGGGTCCTTTTCTCTAATAGGCGTATTTATATCAATGTAGCCTATTATTATCTATATCTTGATTAGGCCATATCTTGTGGTTTCCTTATGTTTTGATGACACAGTATGTATGACTAAAGTAGATAACCCATGACCACTTTTAACAATAAGATGAATAATATAAACCAGTAGTAGAATTATGAAGGAGTCATATTTGCAGAGCAGTAAAAAAAATGGGGATTACACACACTTCCCTATGAATAACAAAAATCAAACAAAGCAAAGGGCTTGGCTTAGGGGTAATGCTTTTTTTGTGGATAGCTAAATCACCACACAATGGTGCGGGCATGCCAGCTCTGTTTAGACTAAGACAGAAAAGACACAGGATAACTGTTTCATATCCTGACCATCAAATAGGTACAGAAACAGAGGCATTATTGTTCCTTGTTATTTCCTCTTATCAAAACCTGTTTAAACAGATTCACAGACAGGGCTATACATTAAAAACATTAATTGGTAGCACTGGTGCTCCCAATTTAAAACATTTAAGAGCACCACATAAAATGTAGGAGCACCAGAAACTAAGATTTTTACAGCCTTTATTGGGCCTATATGAATTTGAGATACTTTTGAAGTACACGGTGTCCACTAGAAACTAATATATAACCCTGTAAAGACGTGTGTTAATTTTAAAAGCTAAAATAGTTTTTTTCATCAGAAGTCTTCACCACATAATTCTACATGTAGCTAAGGTGTTTTGTGGTTGTAGAATCAGTATTTATGAATCTAAATGTGCACGCAAATTAACTAGCGTGTGTCTGCTTGCTGGCTGAACTAGTCTCAAATTAATCCATATGAAATGAAAGCCAGGCTAACAACGTCCGTTCACACACTCAATGCTCCCTGTAGCTAGTGTCGTGAAATTCTAGCTAATAACAGCACAAGTGAGTTTTCATGATAAGACTGTTTCTGTTCTGCCGTGATTAGTTCATAGGTTTCTGCGGCACAGCTGACTGCTTTAGCTGTGACGTTATCGTGTTTGCCAAATGTTAAAGTAGGCACAGTGCCAGCTGTCAGAGTCAAACGTGTGCTGATTTCTGAGAACAGTCCCATAACTTTGGTGCCGTACAACTTCATCAACAAGCTGACAAACTAGCTACCGTAATGGCCATTCAAAACACTAGGCTGCTAGCTGGGGCTAATTTGCTCAGCTGATCAAGCATGGTTTGCCGTAGTAGCCAGTGCGTCATTGCTACTGTTAGGCGGATGATCTAAATCTTGATTTAGTTCCATGTTTGGTTAGACAAATGGCGCCTGGCAGCTGCGTGTCGTGTACGATTGACGCCATCTGACGTGAGACTGCATTGATCTCCTGAAGAAGCTGTCCCGTTACCATTCTTTCGTTACCCCCAAATGTTTGGATACACTGGTAAAGTTACCAGGTTGTTAGCTAGCTAGCTAATAAGGTAATGTTAACCGCCCGCGACATGATTTATTCATGTAAAATATGGCCTGCCAATGGAGATGCATCCAACTGCAGCTGGAAGAAAAAAACGTAGTGCTGGTAATATACTGTAGTCACAACTTTTGAATGGTTTGGGCTCGGGACAAGCGGTTTCATCTGTAGAAATAGTGCAACATCCACGGTCACGAATCTGCGCTCACTTTTATGTATCCAGGGCACTCGTAAACAGCAGTACAGCTAAGCCTCATCATTACAACATTTAGAATCTTGTCGCACTGGTGCAAAATATTTCGGAGCATATGGTCACACTTTTTAGAGCCCTGCTCACGGAGGCATTTCACCTCAGTGAATGGTGTCATTCGATTTACCCTCGTCTTAACAGCCCCCGGCATGTTTTCTGGGAATGGGAAACACCCACACCAAACACACACCACTGTCAGCACTGGGAGTGCAGTGCACACCTTCTCTTCTCTGACCTGTACGCATGGACCACACACACATGCATGTGTGTACACACGCAAACCCACACACGCAGGCTGTCCTCACTCATCGTGTGCCTTGAGGACAATACGTGATTCATGGTGTGTGTGTGTCGGACCATGTGTTGAGCTGGTAGCTCCTGTTGCACGGAGGTCTGGTTCAGACAGCTCTTATCACTGTCTTCCCCTTTGTCTCAGTGGTAAAGGGATACATTCACACGCATCACCTTAATCCACTGATATGAGGCCTCTTGAAAAGCAACTAGATAATCAAGCCGGGCCGCTTGTGTATTGGCTTGGCATTGTGATTGTGTGTGGGGGAAAGACGCCAGGATGACTCAAAAAGAGGGGGTAGCAGGAAATACTTAGTTAGAAATGTTATTTGATCCTCATTAAATAACACAATTATGCTTCCTGGTTTTATTATGAACAATTATGATCATTATTGTCCTTATTTGTATTATTAGAATAGTAGAAGATACTGTTGTTGTCACTGTATCATTGGTTTGTAAAACAATAACACATTATGACTTATACTGTATGTGTACAGTTCTGTTGTGTTGTCAATATGACCTGACTTTTTTGTGGTGTTGCTTTTCCAGAGAGAATCCCGTGATCTGGTGATCAGTAGCGACACCAACCATGGGCAGCAAGACTCTTCCAGCCCCGGTTCCCCTCCACCCCTCCCTGCAGCTCGCCAACTACTCCTTTCTCCAGACCTCCAATGGCTTCCAGCTACCCACGGACCAGGTCCCTGGCATCTATAGCTTCAGCGCCCTGCATGCCGTCCACCTCCATCAGTGGACCCTGGGCTACCCTCCCTTCGCTCTTCCCCGCTGCACTTTCTCCAAGCTCCCAGCCCTGATGGACGGCCGCTTCCCCGGCATACCTTCCATCCCCATCTTTCCCCACCTGGTCCAGTCCAAGGACCAGGCCGCTGCGGCCAATGCCGCAGCTACCGCCAATGCCGCAGCTACCGCCATGGGTCTCTTCCAGGGCTCCAAGAGCAAGCCTCAGCCACGCTTCGACTTCGCCAACTTGGCTGCCGCCGCCACCCAGGAAGACCCACTGAAGGCGGAGGACTTGAGCATAATGGGGGCAGTCGTCACCACTTCCCCTCGCCATGGCGGGCTAGGCTGTCTCATGGACATAGCCAAGCTGTCATCACCCGAGCGCAAGCCCAGCCGCGGCCGCCTGCCCTCCAAGACCAAGAAGGAATTTGTGTGCAAGTTCTGCGGCCGCCACTTCACTAAGTCCTATAACCTGCTTATCCATGAGCGGACGCACACGGACGAGAGGCCATACACCTGCGACATCTGCCACAAGGCCTTCCGGAGGCAGGACCACCTCCGAGACCATAGGTGAGACCTGCACTTTTCTATTACAATGAAGCTCAATTTAACGAAGGAGGAGTATGGAGATAGATGGCTGCCAAAATGTTGTAAATTAATGAATAATATTTTATTGTAAATTATTGTATTATTGGAAACTTTATTAATTGGCCACAATTAATAAGAACAGCATAGAATATGAATACAAAATGAGTAATTGCTTCCTAAATTGTCGTATACGCTACTGATTAATCATGTTGAGTTTCTGACAGTGTAATGCATCAGGGTTGAGTCCAATTCCATTTGAATTCATTCTAATTCAAGACATGGAATAGCCCTGAATGGAATTTGCCCCAACCATATCATGCATTGGACCGTTAATCCATTTAGAGCGACAGGCCACTAACATGATCAGTATGTGAAAAAATTCAGTAACAATCCAGTATGTGAATTAAATTGGGTAAAAATCTGGTTAAGTAGTGTGAAAAGCTGCAACAAAGGCATGAAGCGATATCATGTGCATATTAAAGAGTTTAGCGGGGGCAATCTATAGTTAATACGTCGGAATGCTTTTGAATTGACATTGGCACTGTTGATATTGATTTGAGTTATAGCTGAAAGTGATATAAACAACATCAATATGTTGCATACGTGTTGAGTTTGAGAGGCATACATTGTAATTCATACCTTTTAGAACAATATATCACCATAACGTTCACCTCCTTTTTCTCTTATTTCTTTGTTGTCTTTTATTAATTTGTGGCTTTAGATTGACAGTTGTCTTTGTGTTTGTTATGTTTTGTTACTCAAACCTGACACTCTTTTTGTTCTGTTCTACCCTGCAGGTACATCCATTCCAAGGAGAAACCGTTCAAGTGCCAGGAGTGTGGAAAGGGATTTTGTCAGTCCAGAACTCTAGCTGTCCACAAAACGCTGCACATGCAGGTGAAGGAACTAAAGCCATCCAAGATTAAGTGATATCAATAATTAAAAAAGAGGAATAGGGGACACTGGAAAGAATAAAAGCAAAGACATTTTTTAAAGCAAATTTAGGCATTTAGCAGACGCTCATATCCAGAGTGATTTACAGGAGAAATTAGGTTTAAGTGCCTTGCTCAAGGGCACATGAACAGATGTTTAACATAGAACATCTCTGAACTTGAACTGAAGTTTTCTGACTGAAAAAGTGAAATGTTCACCAACATTTCACACCAGCCTCTTGAGCTCATCGTGGGGAACGATTCTTCACAGAGATTTGAAAATCCTGGATCTCTATGATGTATCCAGACAATTTCCAGGAGCACCTTGGACTATAACTAAGTTGTTTTTTCCACGTTTAGTTAAGAGAGAATTGGGCTAAAGGACTTAGAGGCTGTGTATTGGTTGGGCATGATGAAACCCATTGGGGCGAATGGATCATACATCATGGATGTATGGAATGTGATCCAGATCTTTCGGACAAACTTGACCTCTCAGACATTCCGAGAGACTCTCACTTTTGATCCCCACATTTTTTAAGGGACATTTACGTGTCTAACAGTCTTTGTAAAATTTGCTCATTTGGTTACAGCCATGTCAGCATAACTGCCTTATTTCTATTTCGAAGCTCACATTCCAATGTTATTTTTGTACAGATATCTTTTTGTATAATTGTATTTTTGCACTTTAACCTGATTATTGATTATTTACATATATCACTGGATTCCTTAAACTTATTTTCTAAAAATAGATAGTCATTTTCTAAACAAAATAAATATTGTATAATTGATTCTGGTTTGTTGTGAGAGAAATACTATCAAATACTTTGCCTTTTTAATTTCCATAACATCTTTTGAGGTTTTTCAATGGAAATCAGTTGCAAACATATTTTCTTTACTAATTTCCTGTAGTTGACCGATTCATTTTATTGAAACAACTAATAGGCACATTACATAGAGTATAGAGACATTTTCAGCAAATACCGTGAACCTGCTATAGATTGATTACATAATGGCATGTATCTGTGTGAGTGTGTGTGCGTGCGTGTTGTGAGGTGTAGCAGTGGTCCTAATCTGAATCGCAGCGTTTTAGGAGTTGGTTTAACACTTGGCAACGTGACTTTGGTGGCAGGTAGCTAACCTCACTGTCAACATTAGGTGTTAACAGGATCATCAGACATGTATATTGTGAACATGAAAGGACAGGTACAAACATTATCCGTTACCTTGCACCCTGTCACTCTCTTCCCTTTTGAAGCTCTCACAAGTTGTCACTTCACACTATGCATGTGAAAGACATAATGAACGACGTTAAGTGATCAGTCACACGATACTAATGACACCTCAATAGATTGTCTTATTCTTCCAAATTCTCCCCATTGTAGAGATCAAATGCATGACACCCAATGACTATACTATACCACACCCCAGTCAATAACAAACGTTCCCCCAAATGTAATGGAACGTTTCAAGAAACATTCGGACAGTATCAAATGAGTATCTTGACATAGTTTTACAAAGAATGTTGTCAGATCATTTCAAAACCGGACCATCGATGTTAGAGGAGAAAGACAACCTGTAACCTACCATAACTGTTTCTGTGGAACAAAATGTGTCACCTGAAACAATTTTCATATATCAGGTTAGACTGCTAAGCATTTTTGTCAGTTGAAAGGCATGTACAGACGTAAGGGGCTCCCGAGTGGTGCAGGGGTCTAAGGTACTACATCTCAGTGCTAGAGGCGTCACTACAGACCTTGGTTCGGTCCCACAACCGGACGTGATCAGGACTCCCATAGGGCGGCGCATAATTGGCCCAGCGTCGTCCGGGTTAGGGGAGGGTTTGGCTGGGGTATGCTGTCATTGTAAATAAGAATTTGTTCTTAACTGACTTGCCTAGTTAAATAAGTAAAATAATGTTGCAACCGGGAGACCCATGGGGCGGCGCACAATTGGCCCAGTGTCGTCTGTGTTAGGGGAGGGATTGGCCGGCAGGGATGTTCTTGTCCCATCGCCCACTAGCGACTCATGTGGTGGGCGGGTGCAATGCACGCTGACACGGTCGCCAGGTGTATGGTGTTTGCCCCGACACATTGGTGCGGCTGGCTTCCTGGTTGAGCGGGCATTGTGTCAAGAAGCAGTGAGGCCTGGCTGGGTTGTGTTTCGGAGAACGCACGGCTCTCGACCTTCGCCTCTCCCGAGTCCGTACGGGAGTTGCATCGATGGGACAAGACTGTAACTACCAATTTGGATACCACGAAATTGGGGAGAAAAAGGGGTAAATAAAATACCAAAAAATATAAATAATAAAATATTTAGGGACTGTGTAACCTATGATAGCTGTATGGTCTGGCGGAATATGAAATCAGATCCGATTGCACTGCAAAGCATACCTAAATTGCCCCTGTTTCTGAAACAAGATAATTAAACCCTAGCTTGTAAAATCCAGAGAAACCTACAGTATGTTATGGTAGTACCTCTTGGGGATATGAAGCAAAAGCATATCTCATGCAGATTCGTGCTGACCTTTCTTACTTTTCTCAATATCTCCTTGGAGCCCTTTACCACACTGATGTTTCATTTGAGTTTCTAACCTGCAGCTGTTCCCCCCCCCCCATAGTATCCCAAATGGCACCCTGTTCCCTATTTAGTGCACTACTTTTGACCAGGGCCCATAGGGAATAGGGTGCCATTTGGCCCCCTGACTGACCTTCCAAACTGTTATCACATGATCAACAAACTGGGACTGTTTGGAACGTGCCTGCAGTGAACCCTCTTAATCTACATGTTGGAGTTATCCAAGAACCCCTTGGTGCTGGGTCCAATAGTACTGATTGGGGAAAATGATGATCTAAGTACAGGTCTTAGATCAGCTTATCATGTTCCAATCCAAACCTAAGCCATTATGAAGTTTGAAAATGTAAAGACTAAACCGGCCCCATTTATAACCTAATACCATCAACCATACAGCCACAACTAGAACAAGTTAAGGGTGACAATATTTATAGCACTTATAATATAACATCCATAAATGAGTCACTGACTCATACATAAACATGACGTCAAGGGACAGAGCATTATAAAAGCTTCATGTTACGTCCAACATATATTATAGTGCAATTATGTAAAAACCGCTATGAAAATGAATCGCAAGATGTTCACACGGACAATTGAGTACGTAGTACAACAATTAGCTCAATCTTTCCTATAGTGAGAGCTTAGGCCTATAATGTTCAATTAGCATTTTAGTCAACATTTTGTTATTAACATAGCCTTGTTCTATTCGATGTTCTCTACACGAAATACCCCAATTCATGTTGTGAAGTTCAGAGGAATACAAGATCAAAGTTGCTGACAATGTTCAAACCATTGAGGGTTCGGAACATGAAAGCCAATTGTCTTAGAATCATCTTTTTGCAGATAGAACCTTCTAGTCCCAAGCTCTCGTTAAACTTGGTTCCATTTGACAAGCACACTACATGTCAAGTGTGCTGTAATGCGTTGAACATGCTCTGGTGAGCTGTTATAGATGAGTTGGATGTGTCATGAATGATTATTTGTATATTAAAGAGTGTACATTTTTGTCATGGATATATACATTAAGAACATTTCTGGGAAATCCTCACCTTGGAATGCACATTATAGTTCCCACCTTGAAATCATACAAGTTAATTTTGTGTGCATACATATTTAACCATTATGATTCTTAAGGCGGTAGGGACAAAACATTCCAATCCAGAACCGATTTTGGTTAACTTTGTGGCAATTCAGTGTTCTTTATTACACGCCGTACTATTTGATATTAATGCTTTTTGCTTTGGGTACGCTACACTGTGTTCTAATAATCGCCTTATGTTTGATTTCAAAACCGTGGCATTGAAGCATTTGACATCAATCAATTCAGTGGTTCAGTCCCTTTGCGCACCGAAATGACATGACATTGCATATTTTAACACACCTTAACGAGCACATGAGCACAGTGGGGATGTAAAGGTATGTCAGATAATTCAATGTTAATGAATAGTATGAAACTAATGGAATGATTCAAATAATCTGTGGTTTTAAAGACTATTAGAATGTCTTTGACAAGTGTTCTTTGACTCTATTACATTGGTCCTGGTGACGGCTGAATAAGTCCAGCCAGTAATTGACTGGCCATAGGGTAGTTCGCCAGATGGGCTGGTCCATCTTTAGCCCGGTGGGCCTGTCTAAATAGTTTGTTGTTGTTGCATAAAATGGCTAATAGTGGGGGCCTCGAGGAAAAAAATGGGCCAGTGTGTTAGAAATGCCCTGGCAATATCTGGTCCCAGTCTGTCCCTGGATCCAGACCCATATGGAATAATCTGAGCCCCAGTATTACACCCAAACCATTGCATTGTGTAGCAAGCAACATGGAAAAGCCTGGAATGTTCAAAAGTAATTATATTCAAACACTGGATAGACAAAAGTGAGTGATGAAGAGGCAATACACACACACACACATGCGTATGTGTCTATACAGTGCATTCGGAAGGTATTCAGACCCCTTGACTTTTTCCAAATTTTTCTTCTCATCAATCTACACACAATAACCCATAATGACAAAGGAAAAACAGGCTTTTAGAAATGTTTGCTAATAAAACATTTTTTAAAAATGAAATATCACATGTACTTAAGTATTCAGACCCTTTACTAAGTACTTTGTTTGGCAGCGATTACAGCCTTGAGTCTTCTTGACACTACAAGCTTGGCACACCTGTATTTGGGGAATTTCTCCCATTCTCATCTGCAGATCCTCTCAAGCTCTGTCAGGTTGGATGGGGAGCGTCACTGCACAACTATTTTCAGGTCGCTCCAGAGATGTTTGATCGGGTTCAAGTCCGGGCTCTGGCAGGGCCACTCAAGGACATTCAGAGACTTGTCCTGAAGCCACTCATGCATTTTCTTGGCTGTGTGCTTTGGGTCGTTGTAATGTTGGAAGGTGAAGCTTCGCCCCAGTCTGAGGAGCAGGTTTTCATCAATGATCTCTCTGTACTTTGCTCCGTTTATCTTTCCCTCGATCCTCACTAGTCTCTTAGTCCCTGCCGCTGAAAATATCCCCACAGCATTATGCTTCCACCACCATGCCTCACCGTAGGGATGGTGCCAGGTTTCCTCCAGACGTGACGCTTGACATTCAGGCCAAAGAGTTCAATCTTGGTTTCATCAGACCTGAGAATCTTGTTTCTCATGGTCTGAGAGTCCTTTAGGTGCCTTTAGGCTCCAAGCGAGCTCTCATGTGCCTTTTTCTGAGGAATGGCTTCCATCTTGCCACTCTACCATAAAGGAGTGTTGCAGAGATGGTTGTCCTTCTGGTAGTTTCTCCCATCTCCGCAGGGGAACTCTGTAGCTCTGTCAGAGTGACCATCGGGTTCTTGGCCATCTCCCTGACCAAGGCCCTTCTCCCCCGATTGCTCAGTTTGGCCGGGCGGCCAGCTTTAGGAAGAGTCTTGGTGGTTCCAAACTTCTTAAATTTAAGAATGACGGAGGCCACTGTGTTCTTGGGGACCTTCAATGCTGCAGAACTGTTTTGGTACCCTTCCCCAGTGCTGTGCCTCGACACAATCCTGTCTCTGAGCTCTATGGACAATTCCTTCGACCTCATGGTTTGGTTTTTGCTCTGGCATGCACTGTCACCTGTGGGACTTTATATAGACAGGTGTGTGCCTTTCCAAATCATGTCCAATCAATTGAATTTACCACAGGTAGACTCAAATCAAGTTGTAGAAACATCTCAAGGATGATCAATGGAACAGGATGCACCTGAACTCAATTTTGAGTGTCATAGGAAAGGGTCTGAATACTTATGTAAATTAGCAAAACATAAAAAAATGTTTTTACTTTGTCATTATGGGGTGTTGTGTGTAGATTGATGAGTAAAACTTGCAGACTTTTCCTGAAGTTCACCAATTCCGTCAATGGGGACACTGCAGCGCTACTGTGCAATTTCCATTTCTCCCAGGCAGAGTGAGAGAGGGAGAGAGATTTCTGAATTTAAATAATTGTTAACAAATAACTTTGAGTGAGCCCTTTTCATCCTTACAAACAAGCTATTTCAAATCTGTCTCTTTTTCTAATATTTTTCAGTACAGCTCAACATCCAAACAACAAACACATGTATTGAGAAGCACTTCAGTTTCTCATATATCTGGCACCAGAGAACAGTTACTGAGGGTAGCCATGGCTGTGGTTGTAACACTGACTCAGTAGGGGACTTTAGTATAGGAAGCTACCTTAAGCCTTTGTGGTCGATATATAGCTTTTATGTATCTACCCAGTGCAGTCTTCATGGTAAAAAGCGGTGCGGTTTCTCGTGAAACTACATCTCAAGAACGTTGTTAGACGTAAAATCACATACATAAACACAATAGCTGATTAATAGTGTCAGAGAGTACAGGATGTATGTGTAGGATCAGGGCTTTAGGTTAAGACTATGACATTATGTAGTGGTAGGCCCTGTTTGTTAGATATCCTCCGTCAGGTTTTTGTGTTGTGGTGGATTGTGCGGTAGGGAAGCAGCTCTGGGGCTGGCTACGGGGAGAAGCAGAGTTCACAGGATGGCGAGCCCTGTTGCTCACCGCCAAGAACTCATCAGTCCGTCAACATCTCACTGTCTGACTTTCCGGTGGGACAAGCACTGTTCTGTGCTGGTCATACACACACACACACACACACACACACACACACACACACACACAACACACAACACACACACACACACACCACAAGCTGGCCCAGCGCCAGCCTTGGGACAGTGTCGTGACACTTCCCTAGTCTGGCCTGCCACTGCAGGTGGCTGAGAGGGCAAGGAGGACACAGGAGTGCCCTTCGTAACAATGCCCCCCTCCCTCCCCGCAGAGAGATGAAATGGTACATTCCAAATGGGGAAGTGAATAAGATATGAAGACAATCTCCCAAACTGTAAAAGCTGGAGGGATCTAACACACTTCCAAAACGGTTGCCAAACTTTTCAGTCAAATATGAACCTTTGTATGACCATACCTGACTCCTATAGCCTTTAAGCAGTGCTTTTAACTCTGTGGCTGACAGAGATGTCATTCACAACTACTGTACAAATGGAATGATTTAGGGCAGACTCCCAGAAGACAGTGCAAGGGGTAAATGTATGTGTGTGTCAGTGTTTTGGAGAGCTGCATGCAGTAGACGGTGGCCTACGCGATGACACGTTTAATGCCCCTGGCCGGGGGGTAAGGTAGAGGGCGGCAGGATGAGCGGACGAGGGACTGACAGACACAGCGGCCCGAAGGGGGACCGGTCCGCCCTCGCTTCCTCCTGCAAGGAAAAGGGAAACTGGTGTGACAGAAAAACTGCTCCCCCAATATAGAAAAGAACAAGGGGAAGGCCAGGAAGGTGAAAGCGGGTCTCGATGAAAATCACTTCCACTTAGTGTGTGGCCTCTTTACCTTTTGACCGTCAAAGAGAGACAAAATAAGCACCGATGATTTTAAAATGCAGATGTCAAATGGAGACAAATTTGCTGTGCATTTTGCAAGTGAGCCCTACAAATGTGCAATTTCATATAACTTAAATCATTTACACCTTTCTGATTGCCAACACGCCATTAAGGTTAATGTCATCTGGCTCTCTCTTGACAACTAATCTGAATTTGATTGGCTGGGAAAAGGGAGCAAGTTAAGTTAAAGTATGTAGTGATTCGCCACGGCCCTTTTGAGACAATGGACACTCAGAAACAGTCATATTTCTATATATGGGCAATATTACAAGTGTTTGAAGTTCATCATTACTGTGTTAAAGGCCATGTGACTGCCGTTTCTATATCAGGTGTCAACTTCCTCTATACAGGGCACACTGCTATGCAAATCAAAAGTACTTACAATAGGGTTACCCTGAAAATCCACCATCTGCAATTTATTGACTTGAGAGAGGAAAGGAAATGGGGCAATTTTGAGCATAAACATGCAGTAAACTTGGTTTGCCCTTGGTAGAATGACAACTAAGACCTTATTGTGCTGTTACAACTAAGGATACATAAGGGTTCAACAAGCAAACCTATAGTTCTACTGTATAAGACACTGGTAAAAAAAATCTTGAGAATGTACATTTGGGAGTTCAAAGTCAGAAATACATCTAATGGCCGATTAAACCAATGGCTGTTGTTCACAAAGGACCATGGGAAAATGTCAGAGTAAGTTCAAAGAGAAAATAAAACTTTATGGAAGGAGAAAGTCCAAATTCTACACATTATCTAAACACTGCCTGGATTTTGACCTTTTAGCCCCTAAAAAAAACGGCAAGTGATTATCTATCCCGATGGAGAAATTTGCTTCTTTTATTTTCCCCAGACAATCAATCCATACCATAAATATGAAACAAAAAGGCAATAAGGAGTATAAGAGATCTGACTGTATGGAATGGAATGGTGCCTCATTTAGTAATATCCAACAACGCCGAAAAACTCATAAAGTTAGCCTTGAGTTAACACTTATTGAATCGGTGTGATCCTCTCCAAGCTTAGTCCATTACCTAAGCTTTGACAGGCCCAGAGTAAAACTGTTTCCATGCCCAAAATGCTGATTTATTTACTAAAATACAAATTTATGACCGTTTAACAACTTTATGATATTATTGAAAGCAACAAGCAGAAAATATAATTTGAAGATCATTTCAATGTGCCTAAGGCCCTAAAAATGCAGGGCGCTGCCAAAGGGGAGGAAAGCAATTACACTTTTGAGTGTAATAATATGTTTTAGTGGTCAAATACTGTGCGAGAGAGAAAATTCCCTGCATGCAATTTGTTTGGGAATTTCACATTTTAAATCACAGGGGTATAGCTGGATTCTTGCCTGAAACCAATGTTGCCTTATACTTAGTAAACTGTACTGAACATGCATAAATCATCTTAAGATCATACAAGATTTGAAGTTAAATCAAATTTTATTCGTCACATGCGCCGAATACAACAGGTATTGTAACCTTACCGTGAACTGTTTACTTACAAGCCCTTAACCAACAATGCAGTTCAAGAAATAGAGTTAAGAAATTGCTAAATAAACGAGGCTATATAAAGGGGGTACCGGTACCGAGTCAATGTGCGGGGGAAATGTGCGGGGGTACAGGTTAGTCGAGGTAATTTGTACATGTAGGTCTGGGTAAAGTGACTACACATAGATAATAAACAGCGAGTAGCAGCAGTGTAAAAACAAATGGGGGGGGGGTGTAAATAGTCCGGGTGGCCACTTGATTAATTGTTCAGCCGTCTTATGGCTTGGGGGTAAAAGCTGTTAAGGAGCCTTTTGGACCTAGACTTGACGCTCCGGTACCACTTGCTGTGCGGTAGCAGAGAGGACAGTCTATGACTTGGGTGACTGGAGTCTCTGACAATTTTATGGCCTTTCCTCTGACACCGCCTAGGATATAGGTCCTGGATGGCAGGAGGCTTGGCCCCAGTGATGTCCTACCCTCTGTAGCGCCTTATGGTCGGATGCCGAGCAGTTGCCATGCCAGGCGATGATGCAACCGGTCAGGATGCTCTCGATGGTGCAGCTGTAGAACTTTTTGAGGATCTGGGGACCCATGCCAAATCTTTTCAGTGTCCTGAGGGGAAAAAGTGTTGTCGTGCCCACTTCACAACTGTCTTGGTGTGTTTAGACCATGATAGTTTATTGGTTGTGTGGACATCAAGGAACTTGAAATTCTCGGTCTGCTCAACTACAGCCCCGTCGATGTTAATGTGGGCCTGTTCGGCCCTCATTTTCCTGTAGTCCATTATCATATCCTTTGTCTTGCTCACATTAAGGGAGAGGTTGTTGTCCGTCTCTCACCTCCTCCCTATAGGCTGTCTAATCATTGTCGGTGATCAGGCTGTTGTGTCGTCAGCAAACATAATGATGGTGTTGGAGTCGTGCTTGGCCATGCAGTCGTGGGTGAACAGGGAGTGCAGGAGGGGACTAAGCACGTACCCCTGAGGTGCCCCAGTGTTGAGGATCAGCGTGGCAGATGTGGGGTGGCCCGTCAGGAAGTCCAGGATCTAGTTGTTAAAGGTGCACTTTGGAAGTTAAGTTGCTAATTGTTTACCTTGACTGTGTGGTTTGCACAATCCTTAGTTTTAGACTAACAAACCTTGAATGGAATATAAGCTTTTTTCATGGGCGATGGAGGAGTGCCCATTTCTGTCAAATCAGGTAATTTCTGGACAATTCTTCTGGCCATTTAGGAGACCATTTTTGACTCAAGAGCACCCCCAAGGCCAAGTCTTCTGTGATGTAACTTTAAGTGAACAAAAATGCATTAATTTAACTTCTGTAAGGTGAAAATCTTCAAGCAAGAGAAGGAGTGATTTGAAAATCTTCAGCACAAGGTCTGGGTTATAGCAGTTTGCCAACATGCTTTTCAGGCTATGTAATGCCCCTGCTATATTCAAAAGACTTGTGTAGAAAGTGCTGTCTGGTGTCCCTGCAAAGCCTTTCCTGGTGTATCTAGTTCATGCTCTGAAACTGAATGTAACAGCTCTCTCCCATATTCACTTTGATTTGATTTGCACTTTTGACCTTTTATTCTATGGTCTACAAAAAGAGCTTATATGGAATGTCAAGATTAGGTGAAAGCCAAAGAGTGACGTTTTATAGACTGCCAATGTAAAAACGTTTCCATTAAGATTGTTTGCTGTACAATAATATTGTTCCCCTATGATACACGACAAATTTTGAGGAATAAATACCCAAATACAAATAAGTATTATATGCTTGACTTTTGAACTTATGAGCCTTACAACAAAGGTGGATTCAACCCACTCACCAAACAATTCACTCATAAATACAATTCAACTGAGAAATATGTCGCTCTCAATCACAGTGGAAGAATTCCCTGAAACTCATAGTTATATTTATTGACTGTTACAGTCGGCCTGTGTGGTATTATGTGTTCTATTTCTCGAATTCACTCGGGGGAGAACAAATGCAATTTTTTACAGTTGTGAAATAAAAAGGCACATCAAGTTCCGTCATTAAATCCATGTTCTTTCCACTGAACCCAGAAAGCCTTTTGTGACTCCTTTGAATATGGATTCAACTGAATTCCCACAACACCATAATACCCTACATCTCGCCAGTTCCCCAACCCCTGGAAAGCCCCTCTGGTGTGTACCCTTTCTAACAAATCATTATAGCCCAGTCCGTGCTGGCTCAACACATTACTGTCGGGCAACCGAAATTGAAGTCAGCAAAACTAGGGCCTATAAACCGAGGCCGTTGAATAAGCCATTGGCTACTTCTAGCACAATCCCAATGAGGCGTGTTAAGTATTTTGTAGCCTTCATCCTCTGGAAAAAAAGTCCACTCGCAAAATACTCCCTTATTGCCATTGATTATGATAAACATGGGTATTGGTACCGTAATACCCTTATTACTTTTGTCCATTTGATTGTCAACTTCACAAAGACATCACATTGGTGGTTTTGGCTGCCATACATTTCTGCAGATAGGTCCTGAGGGCACTTCTCCAGTCCTGTAATATTGAGACAGTATAAGGAGCAGGAAGAATTGACTGGGCCCCACTTGGATTGCATATGTGCATGGAAAAGAAAATGTTGCATTTTGACTTTTTCAATTAAAGTATTTGTCTTTCTCAGGGTTTTGGATGTGGTAGCATATGTTGGTGGTTTGTATTATTCCCTATGTGTATCCCCTAGTCTCGACCCAAATAGGGCCAACTTCTGGTTTTCGAGGACGGTGCCCTCTCCAGCAGACCAGACGCATGTTTTGGTTCAGGGGAAAACACCAGCCGTGCACGGGAAAATCTGTGCACTCCACTTCTAAGTAAAATGTGTTATCCCGGTCTCTTGGTAGCTGCTCTGCTTGAAACTAAAAAGCTGTCTGAATCAAGTGCCTCAATCTTCTGGCCAGTGTTTCTGATGATTTGTCACAGAAGATTGGGTTAACATGGTGGTGACAGTGAACACAGCGGGTACAGAGTATCTCTGTGGCTGGCATTGCATTAACATGACCCTAACAGGGGGCAATGACAATTACCTTAATCAAAAGACTGGCCAATTCCTAACGGCTGGCCAATTCCATTGCTCGTCTTTGTAGTTAAAACCCAGAGCAAATCAAAGCTAATCTGTTCTGAAATCTCTGTTCAGACAGCAGACAAACTAGCCAACTTCTGTGTTGTTTCACATTTTGGAAATGTTTCAAGTTTTTTGGGATGAATTTACTTAGATGAACTCTGGGGAAAGGTAGAGAGAGCAGCTACAGCCATAAGGTATTCTATCTGTACGTCCATGCTGTGAATTTGAAAATGGTGTACTTGAGCTTCTGAAAGGCCAGTCTAAAACCAAAGTAGAATACTTTAAACAGGTGTCAATGTATCCACTGTCACCAAAGCACCAGCAAATGTTGATAGTATTGTTCACAACCATGTCCATAACCACATGCTAAAATCTCTCTATTATTTGTAGAAACAAACAATGTCAAACCCCAAAGCACTTAGCTCCTCCACTACTTGGCCTCCCAGGCCTATCAAGTGTTCGGCACGTTGCTGTGGAAATCTAACTGAGGTTTGGCTTTCTCGAACTGCTTTGTATGTTGGCCCTTTAATGTAAAAAGGAAGTATATATGGTGTTGTAAAAACCCGAGCCAAAATAAATCAGAGGGATTGCACAATAATGAAGGCATTCAAGCATTTTACAAGAATAAGGAGGTGCCAGACTTATTTTCCCTTTTATTTCTAATCAGAACACACTGAAGTATGTGAGCGTCCATCACATTTTAGCTTATGGTTCTTTATCCAAATCATTGACTTTTAAAGCCCAAAGATTTTGGTAGAATTGAACAGATACAGTGCATTTTGTTGAGTCACAGCCTAATTCTAAAATTTATAAAATTATCTGTTTCCATCATCAATCTACACACAATACCGCAAAAGGACAAAACAAAACAGATTTTTTGAAATGTTTGCTAATTTATAAAAAAAAATCGAAATAAAATACTATATGTACATAAGTATTCAGACCCTTTGCTATGAGACTCGAAATTGAGCTCAGGTGCATCCTGTTTCCACTGATCATCCTTGAGATGTTTCTACAACTTGATTGGAGTCCACCTGTGGTAAATTCAATTGATTGGACATGATTTGGAAAGGCACCTTAGACTGGGGCGCAGGTTCACCTTCCAATTGGACAACGACCCAAAGACAACGACACAGCCAAGACAACGTAGGAGTGGCTTCAGGACAAGTCTCTGAATGTCCTTGAGTGGCCCAGCCAGAGCCCAGACTTTAACCCGATCAAACATCTCTGGAGAGACCTGAAAATAGATGTGAAGCGGCGCTCCCCATCCAACCTGACAGAGCTTGAGAGGATCGGCAAAGAAGAATGAGATAAACTCCCCAAATGTTTCTAACCCAATTAGACTCGAGGCTGTAGTCGCTGCCAAAGGTGCTTCAATAAAGTACTGAGTAAAGGGTCTGAATACTTATGTAAATGTTATATTTAAATGTTTATCTTTTAAACATTTGCAAAAATTTCTAAAAACCTATTTTCGCTTTGTCATTATGGGGTATTGTATGTAGATTGATGAGGAAAAAAATGATTTAATACATTTTAGAATAAGGCTGTAACGTAACAAAGTTTAGAAAAAGTCAAGGAGTCTGAATACTTTCCGAATACACTGTACCTCATGCTTGCAATTGACATAGTGATTGACAACGAAAAGCAATGGTTCTTTGCAGATGCTGATGTTGGCTGTTATTGTTATCCAAGAGGCATACTGGATCACAGGAGGTTGGTGGCACCTTAATTGGGGAGGACAGGCTCATGGTAATAAGTGGTATGGTATCAAATATGGTTTCCATATGTTTGATGCCATTTCATTCGCTCCGTTCCAGCCATTATTATGAGCCGTCCTCCCCTCAGCAGCTTCCAATGTTCTGGAGAGTTTTAGGATTTGACACCACATAATTAACATCACACTGGTCATCTTATCTCTTTGGAATAAGGACATTTTCAATCATGATGGTGACATCTTGTTTCTTTGGATCATTCGTATCTTGGAATAATAGTGACTGTGTTGGAGTCCCGGTCAGGGCTAACCCCCAAATTCACTACATTGGTGTCAGAAGTGGGATGGTGCCCGTGAGGCCATCGGAGCATAGCCGCGGGAATTAGGGGTGCTGAGAGTGCTGCAGCACCCCCTGCTGAATCCAAATAAAATACAAAATTAGTGAACTAGGCCTTTATTACTCCTGTATGAGTGGAGAAAAATACTCCCCCCATAGACAAGCAACCCCAACCCCAACCCAAAACATCTTCCTGCGGCCATGCATCGGAGAAGTGTGTACACGTGAGGGACTTGGTATAAAGAAGCATGGGGACATGTTCTACCAAAGGAAGGGACCTTAACACAACACCTAGAGGCCTGATTAAGAGGTTTGGATTGCATAACAGCTAAGGTATTGCTTATGTTGACAGTCACTGGACCCAGGTTCGAGTCACAGTTGGTGTTGTACTATGTCCAATTATTCTTTATACAGTCTATGGCTCTGACATTGGTAATTGTGTAATATATCTTTAAGAGCAGCTGGTGAATGTCTTAAAGGTACACTATGGAATTTTAGTTGTTAATAGTGAGCCTGAATTTTGGGTATGATTTTAACTATATGGTTCATATCTCCGCAATATACATTCATATCTTAACCCATTTAACCACAAAATACTTAGTTTTTTTGTGAGTACCCAACTTTGAAAATTAAAAAAGATTGACCAAACTCCCTAAGCTTTTGTGTGTGGGAATGGAGATGTGTGCACCTTTCTGTCCAATGAGGTTCATTCCTGGGGACCCTTTTTTGGCTCACGAGGCTCAAAGTTAAAATGCATCTTTAGCCACTGACAACATACAGTATGTTTGATAGTATGACAAACAAAAACGTATTTGAATTGATGCACAACTACAGATGCATCAAATTCAGCTCCAATTCAAATGTTAAGGAAATTGAGAATATCGATTTAGTTTATTCTCATTGATTTGTCTTATTCTTCGCTATAGCCCCTTAAACAGGTGCAGGTGCAATTGTGAGGCAAAAACTGCCCACAAAATGGTTATGTTTAAGACTTTCCACTGAGCCCCACAAGCTATTGAAATCCTTTGGGGCTATTTAAAGCATGAAACCAGACCAGCAGCAGGGTTAGGACTTGGCATGGGGGCAAATGCAATGCAGACATGTTTGTTTAATAATGTTAAAAGTACAGGAAGTTGCTTGCTGCCAGGAATATCTGCAGGGATGTGAAAAGAAGATGAAAAAACAACCCCCAATTGCAACTAATCTTCTGATAATTAACTTTCACAACATGCTCCCATCATCTGCGTTTGTTGATGGTTCATTTGCAAGACCGGCAGCAGAGCAAAATTAACCTGGCGTGAATACAGATCCTTGTGGGACAACACTCCCTTTATGTAACATATGATGAACAGAAACAAGCGGAGGAGGTGGCAAACATGACTTCATGTCATGACATCACATGCCGTGATTAAAAGGCCCTCATTTACGACTCTGCGAACTACATGGGAACCTGAAACAATTTGTTCTGTCATCGCAAGGGGTGGCTGAACAGGTTGATGCAATTTCCCTGAGTTAAGCATGCTCCCTCATCATTGTTGTTAGTGTTTGTTGGTCAAAGGGGGTTGTTCAATATGAACACCTGGGATTCTATGTGTGTGTGTACAGTAAATGTAGGACATAGTATAGTTGGGTGCATTAAAAAAGGATCCTTGTGCTGCAAAGTGCAAATAACTACACCGTCATGGGCATATTAAAAAAATGCATTTCTTTGCACACGTTAGTGTTAGACGATTGCAAATAAACTTGTCACTTGGTGTCGACCTGTGAGAGAGTTTGTCACACTAACGATGTACCATTGCTGCAGCACTGTCTCTGTATGGACCCACCAAACAGTCCCCTTGTTTATCCCTTCTGGTCACCATCTCTCCTTCTTGTTTTGTACGTTAACTCATACCCCCCCCCCCCCGCCCCTTTTATAAATAGTAATAGTTTGATCGGAAATACATTTAATAAACTGCTACCCAAAATAGCTAATTGATCAATGATATAATTTATTTGTGTACTCTGTGTACTCTTTGTGTACCATGAGAGAAGCAAGGCCCAGAGAAACCCTGCACCTCGTCAAGGTCCAACACATTTCTTGTAAGCCACTTACCCAAAGTACACTTACTTCAATATACTCTTTTCATCCCTCCATACCCCCACTCCCACAAATAAAGATCTGTCAAGTCCCCCCTGCAACTTTAGAGCAAGCCCCCCACAGGACGGAGACCCCATCACTGCAGGGTGTGTTTGTGTGTTTTGGATGCTACATGGCTCTGTAAACAAGGTCCTTCAGTCAGGGCAATGTTTGTGGCTCCACTGTCCTGCACTCATCCTTCAAGGCTTAAGGACACTTTGTCAACTCATGATAGGATCTTTGACAGCCATATTATTCCATGACTCCCCACTGTTTTAAGGCTCAAATGTAGTTGATTCTTCAGTGCTGTAATGTGGATGATAATTTTGGGGGGGGAAAAAACACTTCACCTGCAGGTATAAGCAGGTATAAGCATGTATAAGCCGTTATAATGTCTTAAAATATGGCTTATGGTTTGGAGACGTGCCTTACGGTTTGGACGGTGGTAGGGGAAAAGTTGTAGGCAACAAGCATACATTAAGGGATCCATCAAGTAGCCTAGCAGACATGATTCCATCTACATCATACAAAGTAAGTATACAGTATATAAATACATGAATATAGCCATGTGGAATTGATTACGCCAGTGGGATGACAAGAAGTATTATGCAGATCTTTCATCAACAAGATTCTGTCAACGTTAACAAACTCATCCGGCCCTTGCACATGTATTCCTTTGCTAAACAGCTTGGATGACAGAATAATAACTTCAGATTTAATGATCAAATGATAATAAACTGTTGCATAATGTTAATTTTAGACTGTCGTTCTTCCTTCCAAGTTGGGATCCTCCTCTCCCACACTCCAACTCTCCACCTTGTTGAAAGCTTGGATCGGCCTGTTCTCTGTCAAAAAAGGGAAACAGCAAGAGGGAAAACAGGAGAAGAGTTGAGTGAAAAGTTGAGTGGCCAAGAGCTCCCATTACTTTATGTATAACACAGCTTCCTTGGCAGGAGAACTGGGCTGCGTGCAAATCTGATTTCAATAACCCAGTTAGTATTATTTTCTGTTATTTATTTCTTTAGCGTTCTATAATTCCCCAGGCTTGATTCACCTCTGTAGCTGGGATTGACCTGCGTAGGTCTGCTTGGCATCGCAAATATCCAACTAACTGGCTGCCCAGCGACGCAAAGCCGGTGTGGCTGTAACAGAAAAAAGTGTGGGAAAACCAGTGGACAGGTCTGCAGGAGACCTGGGTCCTGTTCAGTAGAAGGAAAATGTTTTGAAACACACATTTTCGTTTTCCACTGTGAAACTGTAACGGGAAGATGCCCTAGCAGTAGAGGTTTCAGTGAAGAGGCAGACAAGAGGTAGCAGTGCAATGTTCCAAGGTGGACGTTTATGTACAGTAACCAGTGGCAGTTCTAGCTTATATTGCTCCCTGGGCGAACTGTAATTTTTATTCAGACATTTGCAACAGCACAAATAAACAATTACCAAGGCACAAGGCGAGACCCAAATGCAGACACAGGAGGCAGATGGATGGAGTCTTACAATGTGTATTAATCCAAAAGGGTATGCAAGAGAATCGTCGTGGACAGGCAAAAAGGTCAAAACCAGATCAGATTCCAGGAGGTACAGAGTGGTAGACAGGCTCGTGGTCAAGTTAGACAGAATGGTCAGGCAGGCGGGTACAAAGTCCAGAAACAGGCAAGGGTCAATACCGGGAGGACTAGAAGAAGCAGAATGCAAAACGCTGATTGACTTGGAACTATACAAGACYAACTGGCACAGAGAGACAGGAAACGGGGTGGAGACAATCACAAGGACAGGTGAAACAGATCAGGGCATGACAAATAATCATATAAAAACATTTAAAACTACATAAATATACAAATATATACAAAAATATCAAAAAGAAGTAACAAAGACAAATAGAAACAAATGTGTGTTGATTTGGCACTCGAGCATCAATACACTACCCATCCCCCAACACTGTCAACCAAGAGTTAAGACTTAACCAATTCACCATGGTGGTGTGCAGACTGGTTTTATATTTTTCTTAATGATTTCGCACAAACCAGAAAGAAAATTCAACAATATGTCTGTGAAACTATATATTCACAGTATTATGAGTGAATTGTGGTTCATTTGGTAGCATTTCGTAGTGTGACTGATTTTACTAATTGCATTAGTACTGCACATAGTTAGAGGTGCGCTATTTGATAGATTCCCCCGCTCCCCCTACCTCCGGCTTCCAGTGGGGAGACCTGAGGTCAACCTACCCCCGCCCCCCTCCCCATCTCGTACTTCTTAGTGGGAGACCTTCCCAGGCAGTAGCCTGCCTAGCTCACAAACTAGAATCAGGGCGCCCACTACGACAATGTTAATTGACCTACAGTCCCACACAGTGACATGATATCATTGACGTGACGTGCAAATGAGCGATAGAAAACCGATCGCGCAAATGTCACCATTACAATTTATGTGCGGGTGCCCCGTGCCACCCCCGGCAAGATGTTGCTCTGGGCGGCTGCCCATGTCGCCTATACCTAAATCCGCCACTGACAGTAACAGAGAACTAGAGGCAAACTGTACACCATATACATATGTACAATGAAAATAAGCAGCATGAGGAAACATGAAACATAAACTGAATATATCAAATAACTTTAACAATCAAAAGAAACCAGGCCTCAATAATGCCTGTAGCATGCCAGCATGGCAACCTTACCTCTGTCCCTGTTTGGTCTAAACAAAACTCTGAGGGTGACAAAACTGACAAAACTCTGAGGGTGACTTCCAGAGAGTGGCAAGGGGATCGGTAAGCCCATCAACTTTGGAACACACTCGTGACTTGAATGTTGTTTTACAAGATATAAAACTCAGTAACAGTTAAACATTTAATTATAGAGATCTTTTATTTTTCGTTGTATTTTACCCCCTTTTTCTCCACAATTTCGATCTTGTCTCATTGCTGCAACTCCCCAATGGGCTCGTGAGGTGATGCATCCTCCGAAACTTCTCTAGGGTAGGGCGCAGCATTCGGAATTTTGGATGAAATGCATGCCCAAATTAAACTGCCTGCTTCTCGGACCCAGAAGATATGATACGCATATAACTGGTAGATTTGGATAGAAAACACTCTATTTTAACAGTTTTGGAAACTTTAGTGTCTGTGAGTATAACAGAACTGATTTGGCAGGCGAAAACCTGAGAAAAATCCATTCAGGAAGTCGTTTTTTGGGGGGTTTTGTAGTTTTCTATTCAATGCCATTACAGTATCCATTGACTTAGGACTCAAATTGCAGTTTCTATGCCTTCCACTAGATGTCAACAGTCTTTAGAAATGGTTTCAGGCTTGTAACCTGAAAAATTAGGAAGTAAGAGCAGTCTGAATGAGTGGACCCTAAAGTGTCACAGAGCTTTTTCATGCGCACAACCGAGAGTGCCTTTCTTGTTTACATTTTATATTGACGACGTTATTGTCCGGTTGAAATATTATCGATTATTTAGGCTAAAAACAACCTGAGGATTGACTATAAACATCGTTTGACATGTTTCTATGAACTTTACAGATACAATTTTGATTTTTTTGTCTTCCTGTTTTGACTGCGTTTAAGCCTGTGGATTACTGAAGAAAACGCGTGAACAAAACAGAGGTTTTTGGGTATAAAGAGACTTTATCGAACAAAAGGAACATGTATTGAGTAAATTAATGTCTGCTGAGTGCAACTATATGAAGATCATCAAAGGTAAGGGATTCATTTTATGTATATTTCTAAATTGTATAACTGTTCTACCTGGCTGGTTACTGTTTGTAATGATTTGTCTAGTGGGCTATGTTTTCAAATAATCGTAAGGTATGCTTTCGCCGTATAGCATTTTTTTTTAAATCTGACACCGTGGTTGGATTCACAAGAAGTTCATCTTTAAGTTCATGTAAAATATGTTTTGTTTTCTGAATTTTTATAATGAGTATTTCTGTATTTGAATTTGGCGCCCAGTAGTTTCACTGGCTGTTGAAGAGGTGGGACGCTAACGTCTCACGCGCTCAAGAGAGGTTAACACCCGCCTGCTTAACCCGGAAGCCAGCCGCACCAATGTGTAGGAGGAAACATCGTTCACCTGACGACAGAGGTCAGCCTGCAGGTGCCCGGCCCACCACAAGGAGTCGCTAGAGCGCAATGAGCCAAGTAAACCCCTTCCTGGCCACATCCCCCCCTAAACTGGACAGCACTGACCCAATTGTACGGTGCCTTATGGGACTCCCAATCACATGTGCACTTGAATGGTAACATTAATAAGCAAAGTCAGATTAGACAGAGTAAATTAGCATCACTACAAACAATGATCTGGCTCACACCCAAAACCAAATGAATGTAGGAGTGCCAACTCAACCTGGTCTCAGAGCATTTTGTATTATTCTGTACCTAAATCTGAGACACTCCATTTAGTATGATATGATATGTTACATTTCGTATGTTATGTATTCATTTGTAGATGTCCATCACCCTTTTTGTATGATATGTTACAAATTGCAATTTGTATTATATGTTAAGAATTAGCTAAATGTATAATATGTGACAAATTTGCTAAATGTAGGATATATTATGAATTCTAGCTAGTAGGCTAACATTAGCTAACTGGATAATGTTAGCTAGGCTAGGAGCCAGGGGTTAAGTTTAGGAGTTAGGTTAAGGGTTAGGGGAAGGGTTAGCTAAAAGGGTTAAGATTAAGGTGAGGAGAAGAGTAAGCTAACTTGCTAAGTATTTGCAAAGTAACGAAAAAGTAGTAAGTAGTTGAAAAGTGGCTAAATTTGTAAGTGATGAGATTCGAACTTGCAACCTTTGGGTTGCTAGACGTTCGCATTATATGCCAACTTATCCACCCCCGACCAACCACCCTACTATCGCTTTTGCCATAAGTGACCACATGTCTCATGTAACCGTACCAAAAGCAACATATCCTACTAATTTGAGTGTCCCGGATTTACATTTACGATGTTACGTCTAGACTATGAGACCAGGCTAGCGACTACAAATTCTAACGTGCATTTCTCTCTTGTTACAGGCAAACAGAAGCGAAGGACATGGGTAAACACATATATAAACACTTATTATATTCAATAATTTATGCTTTCTCATAAACCCATAAACCATTTCAAAGTCTAGTTATTTAGTGTGTCAAGTAGAATAACATACACGGACTGACACCAGCTCCTTAACAGACACGTTTTGTTACGGTATGCCCTACTGAACACGACTCTATAGATATTAACTGCCAGGACATAAGGAGTCCATGAGAGCCATTAACAAGTGCATGCATATTCTGTACATTAAGCAAAGTAATGAAGCACAGATATGAACCCCTTTTTATGGAGTCTTTTTTAACACTGAAGACCTCAAGGATTGGTGTGGTTTGTTTATTTGTTGAAAATGATTCAGCTGTACAGAATTTCACAGTTAATGCCCAACAGGATGGATATCTTCACAGAGTTACTAGTAAAAAAAGGACCATTAAAAGTGGAAGCCACATATTTTCCCACATAAGAACACTATAACAGGATCTCTCTTCAGCCTGAATCCTCACTTGAGATCCACATATTGACATCAAGGCCTTATTTTTGCAAAAATTTCCAAATTTAGCGCACACAGAATTCAATTTAGGATTCAGCTGTTTTTAGAGGGCTCTGAAAGGAAAATACTATAGCTAAAGACATTCCTTGCCCATGGCGCTGATTAATTTGAAGCCATGCACTGCATAATGTTCACTTTGTCACTAACGTGCAACCACGCATAACAATAAACCAGCATTACAGTATTAATAAATCCCACATTTCACATCTAATCACTTACATATGGTACTCTATAGTTTGCAACAATAATATAGGGAGGGGAGAATGGCATTTAAATCAGAACAGCAGCATGGGATTACCATAACTATCAGAACATTCCTGCAACGCTGTGGGAGCATTCAGGATGTTGGTTTTGCCAAAAGTAGCTCCATCGGGGGGGGGGGGGGGTTATGTACAGTAAGGTTGTCCTTTACGAGGGAGAGACGATTCTTAAAACATTAGTTACATGACCAGACAGTGCTTACTGATTAAGCTCTACAAAGTACTATTTGTTCATCTGCGTAGACTTTCAGGTCTTTAAGTTTTTGTCATATCCTTTTTTTATTTAAATAGGTAAGTCAGTTACGTACAAATTGTTATTTACAATGACGGCCTAGGAACAGTGGGTTAAACTGTCTTGTTCAGGGGCAGAATGGGAATTTGATCTAGCAACCTTTTGGTTACTGGCCCAACACTCTAACCACCAGGCTACCTGCCGCCCCAATCCTAACCTTATTGGAGATTCCACCTGGCTCTTACTTTTGAAATTATTTTGGATTTCCTTTCATCAGGATCTTGGACATAGTAGTAATTATGATGAGGTCATCATGTGTAATAAAAAATACGTATTTAAAATGGACAGTCCCTCAATCCCGTACTCAAACTTGTTGGACTTAATTGTGAATAGGAAATGCAGAGAGTTGTTCTAATTTCTGGTCTTTAAAGGGGCAGTGCAGTAAAACATGTATTTGTCCAGTTTTTATTGATATTTCCACACTGAGATCGAAATAACTTCTAATTTAACATTTATTTATTTCACCTTTATTTAATCAGGTAGGATAGTTGAGAACAAGTTCTCATTTACAACTGCGACCTGGCCAAGATAAAGGAAAGCAGTGTGACACAAACAACAACACAGAGTTGCACATGGGAAAAGACAAACATACAGTCAATTACACAATAGAGAAAAAAGTCTATATACAGTGTGTACAAATGGGGTAAGATAAGGGAGGTAAGGAAATAAATAGGCCATAGTGGCAAAATAATTACAATTTAGCAATCAAACACTGTAGAGATAGATGTGCAGAAGATGAATTTGCAAGTAGAGATACTGGGGTGCAAAGGAGCAAAACATTTTATAACAGTATGGGGATGAGGTAGTTGGATGGGTTATTTACAGATGGGCTACGTACAGGTGCAGTGATCTGTGAGCTGCTCTGACAGCTGGTGCTTAAAGTTAGTGAGGGAGATATGGGTCTCCAGCTTCAGTGATTTTTGTCGTTCCAGACATTGGCAGCAGAGAACTGGAAGGACAGGCGGCCAAATAAGGAATTGGCTTTGGGGGTGACCAGTGAAATATACCTGCTGGAGCGCGTGCTATGGGTGGGTGCTGCTATGGTGACCAGTGAGCTGTGATAAGGTGGGGCTTTACCTAGCAAAGACTTATAGATGACCTGGAGCCAGTGAGTTTGGCAACGGATATGAAGCGAGGGCCAGCCAACGAGAGCATAAAGGTCGCAGTGGTATGTAGTATATGGGGCTTTGGTGACAAAACGGATGCTACTGTGAAAGACTGCATTCAAATTGATGAGTAGAGTGGAGGCTATTTTGTAAATGACATCGCCGAAGTCAAGGATCGGCAGGATAATCAGTTTTACGAGGGTATGTTTGGCAGCATGAATGAAGGATGCTTTGTTGCAAAATTTCCAAATGCCTGAAGGTACCACGTTCATCTGTACAAACAATAGTACGCAAGTATAAACATCATGGGACAACGCAGCCGTCATACAGCTCAGGAAGGAGATGCATTCTGTCTCCGAGAGATGAACGTACTTTGGTGCGAAAAGTGCAAATCAATCCCAGAACAACAGCAAAGGACCTTGTGAAGATGCTGGAGGAAACAGGTACAAATGTATCTATATCCACAGTAAAACGAGTCCTATATCAACATAACCTGAAAGGCCGCTCAGCAAGGAAGAAGCCAGTGCTGCAAAACCGCCATAAAAAATCCAGACTACGGTTTGCAACTGCACATGGGGACAAAGATCGTAGTTTTTGGAGAAATGTCCTCTGGTCTGATGAAACAAAAAGAGAACTGTTTGGCCATAATGACCATCGTTATGTTTGGAGGAAAAAGGAGGAGGCTTGCAAGCCGAAGAACACCATCCAAACTGAAGCACGTGGGTGGCAGCATCATGTTGTGGGGGTGCTTTGCTGCAGGAGGGACTGGTGCACTTCACAAAATAGATGGCATCATGAGGCAGGAACATTATGTGGATATATTGAAGCAACATCTCAAGACATCAGTCAGGAAGTTAAAGCTTGGTCGCAAATGGGTCTTCCAAATGGACATTGACCGCAAGCATACTTCCAAAGTTGTGTCAAAATGGCTTAAGGACAACAAAGTCAAGGTATTGGAGTGGCCATCACAAAGCCCTGATCTCAATCCTATAGAAAATGTGTGGGCAGAACTGAAATAGCGTGTGCGAGCAAAGAGGCCTACAAACCTGACACAGTTACACCAGCTCTTTCAGGAGGAATGGGCCAAAATTCATCCAACTTATTGTGGGAAGCGTGTGGAAGGCTACCTGAAACGTTTGACCCAAGTTAAACAATTTCAAGGCAATGCTACCAAATACTAATTGAGTGTATGTAAACGTCTGACCCACTGGGAAAGTGATGAAAGAAATAAAAGCTGAAATAAATAATTCTCTCAACTATTATTCTGACGTTTCACATTCTTAAAATAAAGTGGTGATCCTAACTGACCTAAGACAGGGAATTTCTTACCAGGATTAAATGTCAGGAATTGTGAAAAACTTACTTTAAATGTATTTGGCTAAGGTGTATGTAAACGTCTGACTTCAACTGTAAATATGTACATTTGTATCAACTTGCCCACATCATAAGACTGAGCATTTCAATGGAAAAAGGAAATACATTTTAAAATATGTATTGAGTTATTTTCATGAAATAAACAGACAGTGATTTATTAGAAAAATAGTGATGATTAAAAATCTAATGTAAGCATGGGGGCTTTAATTCCATTTGTTATTTTTGTCTTATCACTCTACAATTATTTGATTAGGTTTACTTGGTTAAAATAGGGATGAAATAAAACCAAATCAACCGCTACTTCTACTAACTGCATTTTGAAAGTCAAGCAACAAGGAAAAGACAGAAGTAGAAAGTGGAGAAAGTTTTCAACTGACAGTGCTAATAAGTTAATGTAAATAAATAGCAAACAGGCTGGAGGTGCCGCAACCACCAATAAGCGGTGTGAGGTTTCGTACTCCTGCAGTTAAAAAGCACAAGTCTGTGGCCCCATTGATAGCCTAGACCAGTGTAAACAAGGTCTGGAACAACATTAGTGTAGCTTTGGGTGGCATCACTGTTTTCTCTCTCAACACCAGTACACAAGACCCTTCCTTCCTAGAAGATGGTCTCTGTGGCCCATTAAAAATTGCTAATTGTATTTCACTTTTTGAGTCAAACAGAAAGCATATTAGTATGCTGACATTCTACGGTGTGTGTGTGTTTGCATACTTGCGTGTGGGCCTCTGCGTGGGAGATGACCCATGCCGTTCAACTTGAGTCATTAATGAACATTTCGATAAACTTCAGTGTTGTTCCGGGCAAGCCAAACAGAGATGTTACTTCTCCTAAAAATGATGTGTGTGTGTGCTCGCTTGTGTGTGTGTGGTGATAATGCCATATCAACAGTAAAATACTGTCCCATTGTTCCTCTGTAACTCTGATGGTAGACTGATAAACAATGTCTTGCAGCAGGCTATGTTGATCCTGTCAATGGGAAGCATTGATAGCTTTCATGTCAGAAGAGTTTACAAATTCTCTGCCTGGATTAAGAGCATTTGATAGCTGTGTGTGAGCGCTTGTGTCACCCCAAACTCTCTCTCTGTCCCAACAGATCACCGCCAAGTACCACATTTGTATTGTGACAATTAACTTTGTGAGTTTGTGGTCTGTGCATCTGTAGTTATCCTCCGAACCTTTCTTGCTCTTTCTCCATCCAGTATACCACCCTTGCAGCTCACTGTATCTCCCCACACCACCCCCTGCCGAGGTGAGGGATTGGCTGATTAGATTGGACACAGACTAACACAGCAGCGGTTTTACCTATGCAACCACCATCAATCACTCAGGGGAGACGCTCTCTAAACGAAGGCTAGGTAAATAAACCGTCCCCCCTACTAACCCAGAGGCAGAGCCCACCCCTGTAACGGGTCAGTAGGCTCAGTAGTAGGGGGCAAACCCTACTTCCCTGACCCCCTCCCTGGGTTTCACACCCCGGCCTAGCCTCCCGTCTCCCCTCCATCGTCTTGATAAGGGGTGAACCAACACCTCTGGTCTTTTGTGCTCCTACTGAGAAGCGTTTTTGCCACTTTCCCCTTTGTCAGGCCCTTTAATCTTACTCCTCTGTAAATGTTGTGGAGAAGAGAAGCCATGCATGAATACAGATACAGTATCAGTGGCAATCTGGAAGACACCTCAGATGGCCACCGTGGAAAAAAAGTGCCAATCGCTCTTGATAAGCAGAATGAAACGTTTTGTGATCCAAGTGGGACTTGAACAACATTGCCACGCTTTTACACACACGTACGTATACACACCCCACACACATAAATATATATACCCCCCCACACACACACACAAAGGCTGAAACGCAAACAGTACATGTCACTTATTTGCTCTGCCGCTTGTTTGCTGACTCTGGTCTCTCCCACTGGGCAGCCGGCTCTCAAGTTCCTCAGCCCCAGAATCAGCTCATCCTACAATCCAGCACAGCGGCATGAGCAGCGAGGGGAGATAGGGCACAAAAAAAGCCTGGAGAAGTGTTTTCTCAGCAAACCTCGGCTCTCTGAGACACTGGAGAGCAGGTTTTCACTCCGAGCTGCATCACAATGTCTTCCCTGTGATAACCCCCCCATGCTTCCCCTTCCATTTTTCATCCTTCCCTGCTCCCATCCACGACTTCACCCCCCCCAAACACACAGACCAGTGGCTTCAAGGAACTCTGCGACCTGAGAGAGGGTCGAAGGGGTGGAGTAAGACACAGGCAAGCATCCCCAAAATCCCTGCAACCCTGCCAAAGTTAACAGATAGCAGGGATTCAGTATCAAAGTTGCTCATATTTGGCTCCACAAACACAATAGCCCATTGCAAAAATATGAGCCCAAGGAGCCCCCCCAACATTTAATTATGAACATTGGGGAAATCTAACCGTGGTGCCCTGGGTACTTTGCACCAGGTTCCCTACCGGGAGTGAAAGCATAGCTTGGGATTTTGACTAACCCCGACTTCCATTCTGCTTCCCCGTAGTCCTCCTCCTTTGGCATTTACTGTGGCTGTTCTTCCCCTCTAAATTCCTTCTGACTCCTGATTAGTGAAGCAGCAGAAAACTTTGCTGAACTATGGAGGGTGAGCAGTGCCAAATGATCATACTAGCAACAATCTGTTGATAAGCATCTGCTTGCTAAGGTTAAGTTTAGGGTTAGGATAAGGGTTAAGGTTAGGGTTAGAAATTGGGTTAGTAGATAGTTGAACTGTTACTGCGTCTACAGATGGACTATCCAAATAAAGTGTTACCTGAAAATGCGATGCTTAAATGCTAAATAGGAATGTGAAAATGATAAATACATTTATATTTACAGATCAGTGATTCATGCCACAATGAAATTGCAATGTTGAAATGAAAATCTAACATGGCTAATTTGAAATGGAATTTATAAATGAAAATGGCAAATGGTAAAAAAAATGGTAAATGGAAAGTGGGTGTTTTTCTTTTTCAACTGCCCAATGTAGCATATTTTTTTCTCTTTTAAATTTCAAAATATTAGCAAATTGCTTCCTGGAGGTATGAACCAGGAAACCAACACGACACCACCATGCAGAGATACATCCTAGCCATGTCACGCTCACTGTGCATTGATTTTAGACTAGTGTAACTGATGGGGGTTGAACCTGGTGTCCTGTACCCCAGAAGAACACCGTAGCCTGCTAAGCCAAAGCCTAGGCAATTTAGTTTGGGGACCCATTGCAATTTTTCTGATCTCACTCAGGCAAAGTTACGCAAAGTTACTCATCACATGTCTGTGGTCATCAAACTCTTTCTGGTTTGTTGTTCGCATGATGAGTAACCTTGTAACCTTAACTTAACTTTGCCTGAGACCTAAAGAGTTGCATTGGCAATAGGCTTTGGTTTAGCGGGCTAATGTTCTCCACTGATGTGCAGACGACGCTTGTTCCTATTTGTGCAGTGGCTCAGATGGGTCTCTGTGAGGAGGAGGAGGTCAAAGAATGGTGAATTGTAACTGAGGTAGTTCAGTTACTACACATGCTTGATGATTAGGTTTAACCTTGCCTGAGACCTGTAGAGTAGCATTGGCTCCCCGAGTCAATGCTTAGGCTTCAGCTTTGTAGGCCTATGCTTTTCTGGTGCTCAGGAGACCTGAGTTAGCACCATGTGTGTTGGTTTCACAAGTCTAAAATCAATGTACAGAGAGCACGACATGGCTAGGATGTACCAGTACATGAGGGTGTGTTGCTCTCCTGGTTCACGCCTACAAGAAGCAATAGCATACACTAGAAAACAGCCACTTTCAATTTCACTTTGCACATTGCATTTACAATTTTCTGTTTACAATTTGGCTTCTACGTTTACCATTTACCATTTTTATTTAGAATTTCTGTGTACCACTTATAATTTTCAATTAAACATTTACTATTTTCAAACTTTTAAATGTAATTGTGTCATAAATTCAACTTGGTCTTAGAGCATTTCATATTATATAGTACGCAAATCCGAGGCCCTCTATTTATTATGATATTTAGCGTTTCGTATGGTATGTATTAATTTGTGGTAGTCCATCACCCATTTCGTATGATATCTTACGAATTACAATTCTTATTATATGTTACCAATTAGCAAAACATAACATTTTTTAAACAAATTTGTAAAACTTGTGATATGTTTGAATTCTAGCTAGTGTACCACGTTAGCTAGTGGGCTAACATTAGCTAGGCTAGGTGTTAGGGTTAAGATTAAGTTCAGGGGTTAAGTTCAAGGGTTAGGTGAGGGTTAGCTAAAATAGTTGCAGTTAGGGGAAGGGCTAGCTAACATGCTAAGTAGAAGCAAAATAGCTAAAAAGTAGTAAGTAGTTGAAAAGTTGCTAATTAGCTAAAGTTTTCCTGATGAGATTCAAACTCGCAACCTTTGGGGTGCTAGATGTTCAAGTTACACACCCACACATCCACACATCCACCTCAACCAACCTCCTTACTTTTGTTTTGCCTTAAAAAAAACATCTGTCCTATGTAACCATACCAAACATAACATACAGTGCCTTCGGAAAGTATTTAAACCCCTTGACTTTTTCCAAATGTTTTTATGTTACAACCTTAATCTAAAATAGATTTTTTTTAATCCTCAGCATTCTACACAATACCCCATAATGACAAAGCGAAAACAAATTTGTTGAACTTTTCGCAAACAGAAATAACCTTTTTTACATAAGTATTCAGACCCTTTGCTATGAGACTCGAAATTGAGCTCAGGTGCATACTGTTTCCATTGATCATCCTTGAGATGTTTCTATAACTTGATTGGAGTCCACCTGCGGTAAATTCAATTGATTGCGCATGATTTGGAAAGGCACACACCTGTCTATATAAGGTCCCTTAGTTGACAGTGCATGTCAGAGCAAAAATCAAGCCATGAGGTCGAAGGAATTGTCCGTAGAGCTCCGAGACATAATTGTGTCAAGGCACAGATCTGGGGAAGGGTACCAAAACATTTCTACAGCATTGAAGGTCCCCAAGAACACAGTGGTCTCCATCATTCTTAAATGGACGATGTTTGGAACCACGAAGACTCTTCCTAGAGCCGGCCGCCTGGCCAAACTGAGCAATTGGCCTTGGTCAGGGAGATGGTCACTATGACAGAGCTCTAGAATACCATCCCTACGGTGAAGCATGGTGGTGGCAGCATCATGCTGTGGGGATGTTTTTCAGCACCAGGGACTGGGAGACTAGTCAGATCGAGGCAAAAATGAACGGAACAAAGTATATAGAGATCCTTGATGAAAACCTGCTCCAGAGCGCTCAGGACCTCAAACTGGGGTGAAGGATCACCTTCCAACAGGATAACAACCCTAAGCACACAGCCAAGACCACGCAGGAGTCGCTTCAGGACAAGTCTCTGAATGTCCTTGAGTGGCCCAGCCAGAGCCCGGACTTGAACCCGATTGAACATCTCTGGAGAGGCCTGAAAGCAAAGCTTCCCATCCAAACCTGACAGAGCTTGAGAGGATCTGCAGAGAACAATGGGAGAAACTCCCTAAATACAGATGTGACAAGCTTGTAGCATCATACCCAAGACCACTCGAGGCTGTAATCGCTGCCAAAGTTGCTTCAAAAAAGTGAGTAAAGGGTCTGAATACTTATGTAAATGTAATATTTATTTATTTTTATTAGCAACATTTTCTAAAAACCTGTTTTTGCTTTGACATGGAGTATTGTGTTTAGATTGATGAGGGAAAAAAACGATTTAATCAATTTCAGAAGAAGGCTGTAACCTAACAAAATGTGGAAAAAGTCAAGGGATCTTAATTCTTTCCTAACGCACTGCATCATACTAATTTGTGTGTCCCGGATTTACATTTACTATGTTATGTCTAGTCTATGAGACCAGGCTGCATACATCATGCACACTCATTTGAAAATAAAAATGCATTTATCATTTTCCCCTTCCTATTTAGAATTTAAGCATTGCATTTTCTGTCTGGCATTTTCTGAACAGCCCAAGAAATAAAGACTGCATTCATCCAGTAAAGTTTACCATTGATTTGCCATTTAGAATTATTTAGGGTAAATTCTTAATTTAGGTTACAAGGGCATTATTTGTAATTTCAGTTAAATCATGCACATCAATGGGAGATATGTGCACATGTACTGTATATAAAAATGTTGCTATTAAGGTGCCATTTAGTACACACAGCTCCGGAAAAAATTAAGAGAAAACTTGCTTCCTTCTGTTCTGACAATGTTACCAGACAATGCTCCATGCCACACAGCCAAGAAAATCAAGGTGTGGATGGAGGACCATCAGATCAAGACCCTGTCATGGCCTGCCCAATCTCCAGACCTGAACCCCATTGAAAACCTCTGGAATGTGATCAAGAGGAAGATGGATGGTCACAAGCCATCAAACAAAGCCGAGCTGCACTGAATTTTTGCGCCAGGAGTGGCATAAAGTCACCCAACATCAATGTGAAAGACTGGTGGAGAGCAGGCCAAGACGCATGAAATCTGCGATTGAAAAGGTATTTTATATTGTTTATGTCCCTAACACTAAACCTTGAAATGTTCAATGGGCCGGTGTCTGGCTGGATTCGAGCCCACTGTGGTTTTTAATTAATTTTCTATAGGCCGTAGTAAAACAACTAGGCATGTTCAAACTATGCATACTGACTGATTTGGGATTCTAATGGGGTCAAGTAGATATACATTGGGTAACACTTGATTTGAAACACCTGTGTACAATGCATGTACAATGTTTGCTATGAACATAACAGCTCATGTCTCCTTATAATAGCCCACTTTAAGTTCACAAATGCCGATACCTATGATGTATTAATAATATTGACAACAACAAACATTTGCATATCAATGCGACAGAATTCCGTATTGCTAGTGAATACCTGTTTGTGAACATGAGAGGGGATATCATTGCATTTCTATGGTATTTTTCCTGTTGGCCAGGTGTACTGTATAACCTGTACTGTTGCCGTTCGCTGACATTTCATTTACACGAATTAATCACTTTTTGGAAGCCTGGGGTGACACTATTAATCATTACTATTGAACCTCGCGAAAAAACGAGTAAAAATACGAGAGGGTGTGTATTGTTAGAGATCCTTTTAATAAAGAGTGACAGGGCAAATAAATCTTATTGGTTGAGTAAGAATACATTGTTTATGTTTTTGAAACCCCTATATTTTCCACTGAAAGAAACCTTGTCGGTCACCATTAATAATCTTAATGATTCTAAGAGAAAATGTATCTGGGGGTTATATTACCTCTTCATTAATTGGAATACAAAATGCACAACGACCATAATGTACCTTTTAATAAAGGTGCAACACTTATTTGTCGAAATCAGCGGCCTTGTGGGATATTTCTGTGCATTTGTATGTCATTTGTACATCTTTAAATAGTTTCTACTTTCTCAGTCATTACTGACACGTTATATTTCTCAAGAAACACAGTAACAATATAAGTGTAATGGGAAACTGCAGAATTGTAGAAAATAATGTACAGTGTGTATAAATTACTATTAAAAGGACATTCTTCACCTATAAAGACGTTGTCACTTAAATGGTTTGGCCGATTCACATCGTACATGAATGGGAAACATATGCTTGTGAAGGTCAGAAACCTGTAACGCTCGTCGTCGGAAGGAGACCAAGGTGCAGCGTGGTACATGTTCATGCTTCTTTATTCAAAACCGACCACCAAACAAAAGAACAACGAACGTAACGTCTTGAAGGCTAACAAAAACAACATCCCACAACCTAAGGTGGCAAAACAGGCTGCCTAAGTATGATTCCCAATCAGAGACAACGATAGACAGCTGTCCCTGATTGAGAACCATACCCGGCCAAAACATAGAAACGCAAAACCTAGAAATAAAGAACATAGAATGCCCACCCAAATCACACCCTGATCAAACCAAATAGAGACATAAAAAGGCTCTCTAAGCTCAGGGCGTGACCAAACCGATCACATATTTCAATGAATGGGATGATGATCATCTCCAGATAGGACAATGGCAGATAGGGAAATGGAAGAAATAACATTGTGTTTCAATGAACCAGTAAGTGTCGAACATTTACATCTATATGAAACTACTGCTAACAGGGAAACAATTGCTTAGGGACAATTGTTATGGGATGATTTGAGGTAAATCTGAATGAGGGTGTCATTATAAACATCATAACGTAAAGCCAAGTATCTTGAATATTAAAGCTAGACTCAGCGAAATGACATTGTCATGAGCAGCACGGCAGATATTGAGATGAGCGTGATGCAAGACATTGTATTCACACAGTCACACACAGTATCTTCGCATGTGCATGGGTTCGCTTCATGCTGTTACAGCATAGTAGCCATACGCTCCTAGTTATTGCAGAAATTGATCGACTATGCTGTTTACTTTCTGCATCTACGTCATATTGCTGTGTACATTTAAACAATAAATATGAGGATTAAAAGCTGTGTCCAGCATGCAGACCTGATCTGGTGTCCAAACAAAATACTGTTCTCTCTCTCTCCCCCCCCCCCCCGGAGTTGATCCAAGCTGCAGGTGGCTTCTGGTAACTCGGGATCATGACTTCCTGAACACACCGTTTGTTATCAAAGCTGCAGCTCAGCTTCGGCCAAGCACAACACTCACCATACCTATGAGGCCCACCTCAAATATTTGGTTTCCCTAAAAAGTAGAGTCAGATACACTACAGGACGAAAGTATATGGACACCTGCTCGTCGAACATCATTGTAAAGTCATGGTCATGGAGTTTGTCCCCCTTTGCTGCTATAATAGCCTGCACTCTTCTGCCACTCTTCTGCACTCTTCTTCCACTAGATGTTGGAACATTGCTGCAGGGACTTGTTTCCATTCAGCCACAAGAGCATTAGTGAGGTCAGGCACTGATGTTGGGCAATTAGGTCTGGCTCGCAGTCACCGTTCAAATTCATCCCAAAGGTGTTCGATGGGGTTGAGGTCAGGGCTCTGTGCAGGCCAGTCAAGTTCTTCCACACCAATCTCGACAAACCATTTATGTATGGACCTCGCTTTGTGCACAGGGGCATTGTCATGCTGAAACAGGAAAAGGGCCTTCCCCAAACTGTTGCCACAAAGTTGGAAGCACAGAATTGTCTAGAATGTATTTGTTTGCTGTAGTGTTAAGATTTCCCTTCACTGGGGCCTAGACCGAACCAGGAAAAACAGCCCCAGACCATAATTCCTCCTCCACCAAACAATACAGTTGGCACTATGCATATAGGCAGGTAGCGTTCTCTTGTCATCCGCCAAACACAGATTAGTCCGTCAGACTGCCAGATGGTGAAGCGTGATTCATCACATCGTCACATCACATCGCTCCAGAGTCCAATGACGGTGAGCTTTACACCGCTCCAGCTGACCCTTGGCATTGCTCATGGTGATCTTAGGCTTGTGTGAAGCTGCTCGGCCATGGAAACCCATTTCATGAAGCTCCCGATGAACAGTTCTTGTGCAGACGTTGTTTCAAGAGGCAGTTTGGAACTCGGTACTCAGTGTTACAAACAAGGACAGATGATTTTTGCACGCTATGCGCTTCAGCACTCGGCGGTCCCGTTCTATGAGCTTGTGTGGCCTACCACTTCGCGGCTGAGACATTGTTGGATGAAGTTGGATGAATTTTGGCCCATTCCTCCTGACAGAGCTGGTGTGACTGAGTCAGGTTTGTAGGCCTCCTTGCTCGCACACGCTTTTCAGTTCTGCCCACAAATGTTCTATACGATTGAGGTCAGGGCTTTGTGATGGCCACTCCAATACCTTGACTTTGTTGTCCTTAAGCCATTTTGCCACAACTTTGGAAGTATGCTTGGGGTCAATGTCCATTTGGAAGACCCATTTGCGACCAAGCTATAACATCCTGACTGATGTCTTGAGATGTTGCTTCAATATATCCACATAATGTTCCTGCCTCATGATGCCATCTATTTTGTGAAGTTCACCAGTCCCTCCTGCAGCAAAGCACCCCCACACCATGATGCTGCCACTCCCGTGCATCCCGCTTTTTCCTCCAAACATAACGATGGTCATTATGGCCAAACAGTTCTATTTTTGTTTCATCAGACCAGAGGACATTTCTCCAAAAAGTACAATCTTTGTTCCCATGTGCAGTTGCAAACCGTAGTCTGGCTTTTTTTATGGCGGTTTTGGAGCAGTGGCTTCTTCCTTGCTGAGCGGCCTTCCAGGTTATGTCAATATAGGACTAGTTTTATTTTATTTTATTTTATTTCAGTTTTATTTAACCAGGTAGGCTAGTTGAGAACAAGTTCTCATTTACAACTGCGACCTGGCCAAGATAAAGCATAGCAGTGTGAACAGACAACAACACAGAGTTACACATGGAGTAAACAATAAACAAGTCAATAACACAGTAGGGGAAAAAATGAGTCTATAAACAATGTATGCAAAAGGCATGAGGAGGTAGGCAATAAATAGGCCTTAGGAGCGAATAATTACAATTTAGCAGATAAACACTGGAGTGATAAATCATCAGATGATCATGTGCAAGTAGAGATACTGGTGTGCAAAAGAGCAGAAAAGTAAATAAATAAAAACAGTAAGGGGATGAGGTAGGTAAATTGGGTGGGCTGTTTACAGATGGACTATGTACAGCTGCAGCGATCGGTTAGCTGCTCAGATAGCAGATGTTTAAAGTTGGTGAGGGAAATAAAAGTCTCCAACTTCAGCGATTTTTGCAATTCGTTCCATTCACAGGCAGCAGAGAACTGGAAGGAAAGGCAGCCAAATGAGGTGTTGGCTTTTGGGATGATCAGTGAGAAATATACCTGATGGAGCGCGTGCTACGGGTGGGTGTTGTTATCGTGACCAGTGAACTGAGATAAGGCGGAGCTTTACCTAGCATGGACTTATAGATGACCTGGAGCCAGTGGGTCTGGCGACGAATATGTAGCGAGGGCCAGCCGACTAGAGCATACAGGTCGCAGTGGTGGGTGGTATAAGGTGTTTTAGTAACAAAACGGATGGCACTATGATAAAKTGCATCTAGTTTGCTGAGRAGAGTATTGGAAGCTATTTTGTAGATGACATCGCCGAAGTCGAGGATCGGTAGGATAGTCAGTTATACTAGGGTAAGTTTGGCGGCGTGAGTGAAGAAGGCTTTGTTGCGAAATAGAAAGCCGATTCTTGATTTGATTTTGGATTGGAGATGTTTAATATGAGTCTGGAAGGAGAGTTTACAGTCTAGCCAGACACCTAGGTATTTATAGATGTCCACATATTCTAGGTCGGAACCGTCCAGGGTGGTGATGCTAGTCGGGCGMGCGGGTGCAGGCAGCGAACGGTTGAAAAGCATGCATTTGGTTTTACTAGCGTTTAAGAGCAGTTGGAGGCCACGGAAGGAGTGTTGTATGGCATTGAAGCTCGTTTGGAGGTTGGATAGCACAGTGTCCAACGAAGGGCCAGAAGTATACAGAATGGTGTCGTCTGCGTAGAGGTGGATCAGAGAATCGCCCGCAGCAAGAGCAACATCATTGATATATACAGAGAAAAGAGTCGGCCCGAGAATTMAACCCTGTGGTACCCCCATAGAGACTGCCAGAGGACCGGACAACATGCCCTCCGATTTGACACACTGAACTCTGTCTGCAAAGTAGTTGGTGAACCAGGCAAGGCAGTCATRAGAAAAACCGAGGCTACTGAGTCTGCCGATAAGAATATGGTGATTGACAGAGTCGAAAGCCTTGGCCAGGTCGATGAAGACGGCTGCACAGTACTGTCTTTTATCGATGGCGGTTATGATATCATTTAGTACCTTGAGCGTGGCTGAGGTGCAACCGTGACCGGCTCGGAAACCGGATTGCACAGCGGAGAAGGTACGGTGGGATTCGAGATGGTCAGTGTTCTGTTTATTAACTTGGCTTTCGAAGACCTTAGATAGGCAGGGCAGGATGGATATAGGTCTGTAACAGTTTGGGTCCAGGGTGTCTTCCCCTTTGAAGAGGGGGATGACCGCGGCAGCTTTCCAATCCTTGGGGATCTCAGACGATATGAAAGAGAGGTTGAACAGGCTGGTAATAGGGGTTGCGACAATGGCGGCGGACAGTTTCAGAAATAGAGGGTCTAGATTGTCAAGCCCAGCTGATTTGTATGGGTCCAGGTTTTGCAGCTCTTCCAGAACATCTGAACATCTGATTTGGGGGGGGGGGGGGGGGGGGGAGCTGTTGGCCGAGGTTGGAGTAGCCAGGTGGAAGGCATGGCCAGCTGTTGAGAAAAGCTTGTTGAAGTTTTCGATTATCATGGATTTATCGGTGGTGACCGTGTTACCTAGCCTCAGTGCAGTGGGCAGCTGGGAGGAGGTGCTCTTGTTCTCCATGGACTTGACAGTGTCCCAGAACTTTTTGGAGTTAGAGCTACAGGATGCAAATTTCTGCTTGAAAAAGCTAGCCTTTGCTTTCCTGACTGACTGCGTGTATTGGTTCCTGACTTCCCTGAACAGTTGCATATCGCGGGGACTATTCGATTCTATTGCAGTCCGCCACAGGATGTTTTTGTGCTGGTCGAGGGCAGTTAGGTCTGGAGTGAACCAAGGGCTATATCTGTTCTTAGTTCTGCATTTTTTGAACGGGGCATGCTTATCTAAGATGGTGAGGAAGTTACTTTTAAAGAATGACCAGGCATCCTCAACTGACGGGATGAGGTCAATATCCTTCCAGGATCCCCAGGCCAGGTCAATTAGAAAGGCCTGCTCGCAGAAGTGTTTTAGGGAGCGTTTGACAGTGATGAGGGGTGGTCGTTTGACCGCGGACCCGTAGCGGATACAGGCAATGAGGCTGTATGGCAATATGTTTTAATGACTCCAACCTAAGTGTATGTAATCTTCCAACTTCAACTGTACGTATTCAGACCCTTTGCTGTGTGACTTGAAATGTAGCTAAGGTGCATCCTGTTTCCATTGATCATCCTTGAAATGTTTTTTCAACTTGATTGGAGTCCACCTGTGGTAAATACAATTGATTGGACATGATTTGGAAAGGCACACACCTGTCTATACAAGGTCCCACAGTTGAAAGTGCATGTCAGAGCAAAAACCAAGCCAGGAGGTCAAAGGAATTGTCCGTAGAGCTCTGAGAGAAGATTGTGTTGAGGCACAGATCTGGAGAAGGGTACCAAAACATTTCTGCAGCGTTGAAGTTTCCCATGAACACAGTGGCCTTCATCTTTCTTAAATGGAAGAAGTTTGGAAGCACCAACACTCTTCCTAGAGCTGGCCGTCCTGCCAAACTGAGCAATAGGGGGAGAATGGCCTAGGTTGAGGAGGTGACCAAAAACCTGATGGTCACTCTGACAGAGCTCCAGAGTTCCTCTTTGGAGAAGGACAACCGTCTCTGCAACACTCCACCAATCAGGCCTTTATGGTAGATTGGCCAGACGGAAGCCACTCCTCAGTCAAAGGCACAGGACAGCCCGCATGGAGTTTGCCAAAAGGCACCTAAAGGACTCAGACCATAAGAAACAAGATTCTCTGGTTGGATGAAACCAAGATTGAACTTTTTGCCCTGAATGCCAATCGTCACGTCTGGAGGAAACCTGGCACCATTACTACGATGAAGCATGGTGGTGGCAGCATCATGCTGTGGGGATGTTTTTCAGCTGCAGGGACTGAGAGACTAGTCAGGATCAAGGGAAATATGAACGGAGCAAAATACAGAGAGATCCTTGATGAAAACCTGCTCCAGAGCGCTCAGTACCTCAGACTGGCGTGAAGGTTCACCTTCCAACAGGACAACGACCCTAAGCACACAGCCAAGACAATGCAGGAGTGGCTTCTCTGAATGTCCTTGAGTGGCCCAGCCAGAGCCCAGACTTGAACCCGATCGAACATCTCTGGATTGACCTGAAAATAGCTGTGCAGCGACGCTCCCCGTCCAACCTGACAGAGCTTGAGAGGATCTGCAAAGAAGAATGGAAAAAACTCCCCAAATACTGCTGTGCCAAGCTTGTAGCATCATACCCAAGAAGACTAGAGGCTGTACTCGCTGCCAAAGGTGCTTCAACAAAGTACTGAGTACTGACATTATGTAAATGTGATTTTTATTTTTATACATTTGCACAAATGTCTAAAACCTGTTTTTGCTTTGTCATTATGGGTTATTATGTGTATATTAAAAACCATTGAATACATTTTTGAAAAAGGCTGTAACTTAACAAAATGTGGAAACAGTCAAGGGGTCTTAGTACTTTATTGCGCACTGTGTAGTGTATGAGCAGTACGTAACATTTATTATTAAAATAAAGTGAAGTAAACTAAAGTATATAAGGTATTGGTAAAGAGGAGATGGTCTTTCGAAGAATGTCTTACAGATTTTTAGAATACAAACCAGATTAGGAAGGTAGGAGTATTTTAAAATGTCTGCCTCGCAGTGCACCTAATCTTGAATCAGTATGGACTGGTAACATTTATGAATCCAAATGTCTAGAGATCCACCATAGGTTACATCCTAAATTCCACGTTTGATGACTGCTGGTCCAAGTTATTGGAACTCTAATCAAGGCAATCACCTTGTCCAGTCTGCTATCACAGACTGGAACATGTTCCTGGATTCTTCCGATGACATTGAGGAATACACCACATCAGTCACTGGCTTTATCAATAAGTGCACATCAACAACAAGAAGACCGTCGGACTCCACAAGCTTCGAGACTTAGACTGTCACACTACCGCCAACCAGAAGCCATGGACAACAGCAACATTCGCACTGAGCTAAACAGGGGAGAGCTGCCGCTCGTCGAAGTGCAGGACTCTAACCCGGAAGCTTTACAAGAGAAATCCACCGCATATCCCTCGACTGGAAACCATCAAACAGGCACGAAACACGTCAAATACAGGGACTTAAGATTGAATCCATCACCAATAACGCTCCGACGCTATCCTGCTCTCCGAACGCACCTTCTTCATCGGAGATACTAGTACACAGGGGCTGCGAAAGGACATATTTACAGACTAAAAAAGGCAAGCACTACCGACACAGCCGCGAAGACCTGGCTCCAGGACGACGGAGGATCCTCCAGGATGAGGCTAAAATCACTGTCTATCCTCGTTCTCGTCGGAGGAACAAGCAATGCAACGAGCAGCTAGTCAGAGTGGTACCGACGACTGTAAGGGCGATGTGATCGGTACGCTCTGTCCCGTAGCCGACGGTGGTAAGACTTTTAACGGAGGTCAACAATACACAAACAAGAATGCGTGGGGTAATGCCAGGGACGGATAATACGCAGAGAACGATGTGCATCCAGGCATTGAAATCTTGATATCGCCAACCTGGCAGGTGGTCTCGACTGTGTAGCCTATTTTCGAAACGTAACCACCCATAGATGAGTCTGTAATAACACACTAAGTTTCCAGAGCAGTACCAACATACCAGTCCTCTTCGCCCGAAAACACCAGAAGGCACTTTGTGCCCTAGCACCATGAGCTAGCAAGCCCGGTAGCAGTCGGAACATAGCCTAGCCGATGAAAGTCAATTTTGGAAAAGCCTGATAAGGGCTCAACGTGAAAGCTCAACACCAATCCCCAGGAACTACACACAAACGTGTGACGGAACACCCCATCCAGAAACTTAAGCCACTCAATTGCAATAGCCGCGACCACAGCAGATCCACAGATGATCAATCAATCAATCAAGTTTATATATAGCCCTTCGTACATCAGTCTAAATCATCGAATGCTGTACACACACCCAGCCTAAAACCCCAAACAGCAGCAATGCAGCGTGTAGAAGACAGGTGGCTAGGAAAAACTCCTAGAAAGGCCAAAACCTAGGAAGAAACCTAGAGAGGAACCAGGCTATGAGGGGTGGCCAGTCCTCTTCTGCTGTGCCGGGTGGAGATTATAACAGAACTATGCCAAGATGTTGCAAAATGTTCACAATGGAGCAAGCATGGTCAAATAATAATCATGAATAATTTTCAGTTGGCTTTTCATAGCCGATCATTAAGAGTTGAAAACAAGCAGGTCTGGGACAGGTGGCGGTTCCATAACCGCAGGCAGAACAGTTGAAAGGAAAGACATAGCACAAGGCCAGGTGGACTGGGGACAGCAAGATCATCATGCCCGGTAGTCCTGACGTATGGTCCTAGGGCTCAGGTCCTCCGAGAGAGAGAAAGAAAGAGAGAAGGAGAGAATTAGAGAGAGCCAAGATTTTCAAAATGTTCATAAATGACAAGCATGATGCAATCTCCATTGCACTCCACACTGCCCTTTCCCACCTGGACAAAAGGAACACCTAAGTGAGAATGCTATTCATTGACGACAGCTCAGCGTTCAACACCATAGACCCTCAAAGCTCATCACTAAGCTAAGGAACCTGGGACTAAAACACTCTCTCTGCAACTGGGTCCTGGACTTCCTGACTGGCTGCCCTCAGGTGGTGAGGGTAGGTAGCAACACATCTGCCATGCTGATCCTCAACCTGGAGCTCCCCCAGGGTGCGTGCTCAGTCCCCTCCTGTACTCCCTGTTCACCCACGACTGCATGGCCAGGCACGACTCCAACACCATCATTAAGTTTGCAGATGACACAGTGGTAGGCCTGATCACCGACAACAACGAGACAGCCTATAGGGAGGAGTCAGAGACCTGGCCGGGTGGTGCCAGAATAACAACCTATCCCTCAACGTAACCAAGACTAAGGAGATGATTGTGGACTACAGGAAAAGGAGCACCGATCACCGTCCCATTCTCAGTACGAGCTGTAGGGGAGCAGGTTGAGAGCTTCAAGTTCCTTGGTGTCCACATCAACAACAAAATAGAATGGTCCAAACACTCCAAGACAGTCGTGAAGATGGCACAACAAAGCCTATTCCCCCTCAGGAAACTAAAAAGATTTGGCATGGGTCCTGAGATCCTCAAAAGGTTCTACAGCTGCAACATCAAGAGCATCCTGACCGGTTGCATCACTGCCTGGTACGGCAATTGCTCGGCCTCTAACCGCAAGGCACTACAGAGTAGTGCGTACGCCCAGTAAGCTGCCTGCCATCCAGGACCTCTACACCAGGCGGTGTCAGAGGAATGCCCTAAAAATTGTCAAAGACCTCAGCCACCCCAGTCATAGACTGTTCTCTCTACTACCGCATGGCAAGCGGTACCGGAGTGCCAAGTCTAGGACAAAAAGGCTTTCAACAGTTTTTACGCCAAGCCATAAGACTCCTGAACAGGTAACCAAATGGTTACCTGGACTATTTGCATTGGGCCCCCCCCCCCATCCCCTCTTTTACGCTGCTGCTGCTCTCTGTTTATCTTATATGCATAGTCACTTTAACTATACATTCATGCACATACTACCTCAATTGGCCCGACCAACAGTGCTCCCGCACATTGGCTAACCGGGCTATCTGCATTGTGTCCCACCACCCGCCAACCCCTCTTTTTACGCTACTGCTACTCTCTGTTCATCATATATGCATAGTCACTTTAACCATATCTACATGTACATACTACCTCAATCAGCCTGACTAACCGGTGTCTGTATATAGCCTTGCTACTGTTATTTTCAAATGTCTTTTTATTGTTGTTTTATTTCTTTACTTACCTACACACAACAAACACACACACACACACCACACCACAACACACACACACACACACACACACACACACACCTTTTTTTCGCACTATTGGTTAGAGCCAGTAAATAACCATTTCACTTTAAGGTGAAACTGTTGTATTCGGCGCACGTGACAAATAAACTTTGATTTGATTTGAGATTCCTTGCATCTTCTCTCCTCGCCTCCTTCTCAAAACGTTAGAAGGAAGTGAGGTGAGCATTGGGGGAGAAGATCTCCTTGAAGCAGATCCTAACCATCCAACAGCAGGCTTTCACTCTGAAGTCAACTAGTGACAGGCATAGGGCAGTTCTGGCAAATGCCAGATGGATCCTCGGCCCCAGAGGAATACATTTGTCCTGTGTGTTAGAAATGCCTGGCCCTGCTTCACAGTGCTGCATCGCAGTGTTGCATCACAGTGCTAGAGGCATCACTACAAACCTGGGTTCGATCCCAGGCCGTGTCGCAGACGGCTGTGACTGGGAGACCCACGAGGCGGCGCACAATTGGCCCAGCATCGCTCGTGTCAGGGGAGGGTTTGGCCGGCTGGGATGTCCTTGTCCCATTGCGCTCTAGCGACTCCTTGTTGTGGGCCGGGCGCAGGCACACTGACTTTGGTCGTCAGCTGTACGGTGTTTCCTCCGATACATTGGTGCGGCTGGCTTCCGGGTTAAGCGAGCAGTGTGTCAAGAAGCAGTAAGGCTTGGCGGGGTCGTGTTTCGGAGGACGCATGGTTCTCAACCTTTGCCTCTCCGAAGTCAGTATGGGAGTCGCAGCGATGGGACAAGACTGTAACTTCCAATTGGATATCACCCCCCCAAAAAATTCAGATGAAATTCCTGGCCCGATTTCTGGTCCCAGTCCCTGAAGTCAACTGGACCGTGTCACTGAAATGATACCCGTCCTCTCCTCAGATGTTAGCAAAGGTGAAATTACCACGTGAGAGTAGGCTTACCTATGAACTACAATTTTTTTCAGACATTGCACAAGGTACACTCAGAGCATGTCTTGATCTGCTTCGAGCACATTGAGCAGGTCAGAGGTCAAATTTGTAGTCAGAGGTGTCTTGAGAAGATACTGTATGTCATAAACCAGACAGCACAGTTACAGGTTGTGCTCTGAGCAGATCAAGACATGTTCTGATTGTACCTTGTGCAATAGCTGGGAAACAAATCTCTTGTGAAAGAGGAAAGCAACTGTTTCCCCAAAAAGCTCAATCAGCCATTGTTTGGCTTTATGAAAGGGCATGATATACTGGAGGACTAGACAGTATGTTGAATAGTCATTTTACTGCTTAGCTTAATAACTACGAAAGACATCTGCACGCTTATATTGACAAAATTATCCATAGGCTACCATTCCTAAATTGTCTAACGTTGAATTAAACAAATTGCTGTGTTTATCTGTCGAGTTCAACCGAGAGACCCACACCGCACAAGGTGCTCAGTGAACCAAACGTTGAAACAACATTCAGGGGGCTGAACTTCACCAAAACAATAAAGAAACATTTTCACAGGACGATTTGCAACAGGGCCTTTCACAACATCAACGTGACAATTGTTTTGTCTAGAGCCTCACAAAGTAGTTGTTTCATCTAGACACCTTGGGTGAAAGGAGTAAGGAATACACAGTGCGCTCGGGGGGGTTGTATGGCTAAGGTTACCCAAGTTGCTCTTGGAGAAGGATCAAACCTCAGCGAGGCCCGGGCAGCCTTTATCGTCATCCCTCACCCGCTGCTGTTATTATGGTTAGCCTTTTAGATAAACCCTTTTCTAAAAGGTGATTGCTCGCAGCAGTTTCACTTTTTTAAAGGAAAGCTTTGGGGGAGAGAAGTTTGAGTTTGGGAAGATGGTGGGTGGTTGTGGGTGGGGGAATGAATGACTTGTCATCACATATTCCATGGCCTGGCTGTATGAGAAAAAAGAAATCCTCAGCGCTTCTCAATTCAAGGACAACAGGAATTTCTCTTTTCCCCCTTTTGCATTAATCCAATTACCAAACACCTGCAGACATGCAATAACAGTTTCTGTGCCAAGACATCCACCCACTCGCTTTTAAAAATGGTTTTCTGTTGGAAGAATATAATCATCTGCGATCGAGAGTCGTGTTACACACCTGCCAAGTCTTAAACTGAAAAAATAACATCCAAATGTTTTGAGGTATTTTAAGAATGGCTTAGAGTGAATTTCAGATACAAATCCTGCCATCCTGCTAAAATACGGGTGCTCACTCGACGCATTGAACTACATGTTTCCCTTTGCCCGTTTTTCCCCCCACACGCTTTGAGAGAAAGAGACTCGGCTGTCTTGTGTTTACAGTATAAGATGAAAGAAGCTAGCACATTTTTGCATAATTCAAATGGTAGGAAGTCATTGACATGACGAATGGTCTTGGATCAGCTGTTGAAGAGTGAAAGAATGAGAAAGTAAAAGCCAGATGACATTTGAAATTCACGAACAGATAAAAGGTCTTCCATTCAGAAATACAGTATTTAGCCATTGCTGAAATGTGTCTCAGAAATGGGGTGATCACTCAAAACAGAAGTTACATTTTCAGGCAGGGGAATGGAAAGTAGAAGGACTAGTAGTAAGCACCCACCTCTGGTTCAACGGGTCTGGACTCTGTTCCACATAGACGACAGTCAATGGTGAGCAGCGGCGCTTTGTCCAACCCCCTGTAAAGTTGTTTTTGATATCCAAAAGGTGGGAATTAAGATACAGATTTTTCATAGTTGGTTCTGTATTGATTTGTAGATCAATGATACTGTAAATCTACAAATCAATACAGAACCAACGAAAATGAAAATCTGTATCGTAATTCCCACCATTTGGATCATTTTAATTCTGGATTTCTAAGATGAACAGTAAGTTAGCTACCTCACATCTTTTTGCTAGCAAATGTAACACTCCCTCCAAAAGGGGGCGTCTCTAGTGTTTACATTGTTATGTTTGTGATGTACCTACGTAAAGCATATACAGTGCCTTCAGAACGTATTCATACCTCTTGACTTATTCCACATTTTGTTGTGTTAGAGCCTGAATTCAAAATGGATTGAATATATGCAATTTTTACCCATCTACACACAAACCCCATAATGACAGTGAAAACATGTTTTTAGAAATGTTGGCAAATGTATTGATGTATGAAATCCATAACTATCTCATTTGCTTAAGTATTCACACCCCTTCGCTATGACACTCCATATTGCTTTTCAGCAGCAGGGACTGGGATAGACGGAGAGACGGAACTCTGAATGGAGCCAACAACAGGCAAATAGTCGATGAGAACCTGCTTCAGAGTTCAAATGACCTTAGACTGGAGTGAAGATTTACTTTGCAACAGGACAATGACCTCAAGAATACAGCCAAAGCAACACTGGAATGGCTTCAAAACAAGAATGTCAAAGTCCTTGAGTGGCCCGGCCAAAACACAGAATCCCTTTGAAAATCTGTGAAAAACTTGAAGATTGCTGTTCACCATTGCTCCCCATCTAATCAGGAAGGTCAAGTCTGAATATTTTATGTCTGTTACCACTGATAACCTGAATGACCCTAGAAAGTTTTGGAAGGCTATTAAGTCTATGTCTGGTAACAGTAATGTTACTGAATTACCGTCAAGTCTATTGAAGTCTACTTTAGCCTAATTTGCTACATAGGTCATCTGCCTTATTTGCAATTATTTTCCATTGGACAAAAGATGTAACCCACAAATGTTTGCTTAGGTATTTTTTGCCAAACTAACAATGTCTTACTGTATTTAAATTATTTTATTTGATTTCAACTAACTTAATTTTTAGTTAGTTGACTCTGTTGCTGTATATGACAAAACTGAGCTTATCCCTGTTGTGGAAACTGCCTGGAAATTATTTCATGGTGGTGTTTTCCAAATAGTAAACAAACATGCCCCATTCCGCAGGTTCAGGGTTAAAGGGCGGGATAATCCATGGTTTTCTTCTGAGCTGTCTTGTATTATTCACGGCCGTAATCTAGCCTGGGCTAAAGCAAGGAAGTCATGTTCTGATGCTGATTGGCTTATTTTTAGGCAGTTACGAAACAAGTGTTATTTTCTTCTCAGGAAGGCCAAGTCTGAATATTTTATGTCTGTTACCACTGATAACCTGAATGACCTGTCACGTTCCTGACCTGTTTTCCTTGTTTTTGTATGTGTTTAGTTGGTCAGGGCGTGAGTTGGGGTGGGCATTCTATGTTATGTGTTTCTATGTTGGGTTAAATGTGTTGCCTGATATGGTTCTCAATTAGAGGCAGGTGTTTGACGTTTCCTCTGATTGAGAACCATATTAAGGTAGGCTGTTCTCACTGTTTGTTTGTGGGTGATTGTTCCGGTGTCTGTGTCTACCACACGGGACTGTTTCGTGGTTTCGTGGTTTCGTTCGTTCGTTCGTTCGTTCGTTCGTTCGTTCGTTCGTTCGTTCGTTCGTTCGTTCGTTTGTGTAGTCTGTACCTGTTCGTGCGTTCTTCGTGTATATGTAAGTTCTCAAGTTCAGGTCTGTCTACGTCGTTTGTTGTTTTGTAGTTTGTTTAAGAGTTTTACCATCTTCGTCTGTCTGTAAATAAATTCATTATGTCTTCATTCAACGCTGCGTTTTGGTCCGACCCTTACTCCTCCTGGAGGCATTAGACAGCCGTTACATGACCCTAGAAAGTTTTGGAAGGCTATTAAGTCTATGTCTGGTAATGTTACTGAATTACCGTCAAGTCTATTGAAGGACTCTGTTGCTGTATATGACAACTGAAATGCTGAATTGTTTCAATGAGCACTTTGTATCATCTGGTAGGCTGTATGATTCAGTATCCTCTGGCTCTGTACAACCCTGTGTGGATGAACCAGTGAGAGCTGGTCAAACTTGTAACTTTTTGACATTCTCAGTGCAGGACATACATAAAGCCCTGAAATTCTTAGATCAGAGAACCTGCAGTTCCTCATCTTCTTGATCCCTGCTTTTTAAAACTGGCAGCTGATTTCATAGCTGAACCACTTACATATCTGTTCAATCTAACCCTGGAATGTGATGAAATTCCAAAGATCTGGAAATCAGCATTTGTCCTACCACTTTAAAAGGGGGAGATCCAACTATTTTAAATCATTATTGGCCAATCTCAAAGCTGACACCCCTGGTGAAAATACTTGAAACCCTTATTAGTAAACAGCTAAAATAGTTTTTATATACTAACTATATTTTATCAATGTACCAATCGGGCTTAAGGTAGAAGCATAGCACAATTACAGCAGCCATGAAGGTTTTAAATGATATCACTGAAGACCTTGACAAAAAACAGCACTGTGTCTCACTTTTTATTGATCTCTCTAAGGCTTTTGATAAAGTTGATCATGCTATACTGAGGCAGAGATTGTCGAGTGTAGGTCTTTCGGGGGCATGCAGTTGCATGGTTTGCTAACTATCTTCCTGATAGAACTCAGTGCACTCAATTTGATGGGCTCATGTCTGTTAAATTGTCTGTCTGTAATGGTGTGCCCCAGGGCTCTGTACTTGGTCCACTCTTATTCACTATTTATATAAATCATTTAGACAAAAATGTCCAAAATGCACAACTTCACATGTATGCTGATGATACTGTTATTTATTGTTGTGTCTCGTCTCTCACAAAAGCTTTCCAGAACTTGCAAACTGCGTTTTATAGTGTTCAACATACCTTGTGTCAATTGAAGCTTATCCTCAATACTGACAAAACTAAACTAATGGTGTTTTCTAAATCAAGAAATAGACCTCTGAACCTTTCACCTATTACTACCTGTCAGGGCAAGGAGATTGAGGTTGTAACCTCATATAAATATCTTGGAATTTTAATTGATGACGGCCTCTCTTTTAAATTGCATATTCAACAACTTACAAAAAAATTGAAGCTGAAATTGGGAATTTATTTTAGGAATAAGGCCTGTTTTTCTTTTGAATCCAGAAGGAGGCTAGTATCAGCTACATTTATGCCTTTACTAGACTATGAGGATATTTAATATATGAATGCTTCCGTTCAGTATTTGTGATCAATTGACACCCATTACCATGGGGCATTGAGATTTATTTTAAACTGCAAAACCCTTACGCACCACTGCACTTTATATACAAGGGTTGGCTGGCCTTCTCTAGTCAATTGTAGGCTCAGTCACTGGTATACTTTTATTTACAAAGCCATTTTACACTACCATTTTATTTCTGCATTTTTATTGTTCGGTGTGGTGGGTACTCTCTTCGTTCGCAGGACTTTGTCCTGCTAATTGTTCCAATAGTCCGAATTTAATTTGGTAAAAGGGCTTTCATGTGCTCTGCACCATCGGCTTGGAACGCCTTACAAAACACTTTTAAACTGTAAGAGTTGTCCCGATTGGGGTTTTTAAATCATTGATGAAGGATTTTGAGGCTGATTCCCTGTTTTTAATGAGCTGTTTTAGGATTTTGTTATACTCTTGTGCATTCTATGTTTTTTTACTAGATTACCTATAGTTTTTCATGCCTGTCTGTAATTTTGTAATGACTTGGTGCTTACTATCTTGGCCATGGCGCTCTTGAAAAAGAGATTTCAAATCTCAATGAACCCTTCCTGGTTAAATAAAGGTTAAAGGAAATAAAATAAAACAGAGCTTGAGAAAATCTGCAGGGATGAATTGGAGACAATCCCCAAATCCAGATGTGCAAAGCTGATACAGACATACTCAAGACGACTCAGGGCTGTAATCGCTGCCAAAGGTGCTTTTACAAAGTATTGACTCAGGGGTGTGAATACTTACTGTATGTAAATTCGATATTTCTGTATTTAATTTTCAATACTTTTGTTTACATTTCTAAAGACATGTTTTCACTTTGTCATTATGGGGTATTGTGTGTAAATGGGTGAAAAGAAAAATATATTTAATCCATTTTGAATTCAGGCTGTAGCACAACAAAATGTGGAATAAGTCAAGGGATACGACTACTTTGAAACACAAAGGCCGACGGAAATAGCTGTAGTCATGCAGGGGTCAATCATGACATGTTAATGACAGTATAAAACCAGGTAATTAGTCAGGTTCTGAAGTCAGTCACCCCGTGCAATTATAACATGTACTTCAATAACAGAAAATAACACATTCAGCCTATATCTCATTCTAAGCCGGATGGGCATGTGTCACAGTATTATGTTATGAGGTGCTCCACGTTAATTAAAAAAATATATATAATTATAAAGGGAGCCTGTCATAACTGACCTTTGCCTTCACAGACCTTTTGGGACCATCAAATTTACATACATGATTTTTTGGACACAGCCCTGGTCGGTGGACCTGAACTGATGTACTGAACCTTGCTATTTATGTTGATTTCCACTATGATTCATGTGATGCTGCTTCATGGAGAAAATTACTTTCCTCAGCCGTGCGATGTGTTACCTCACTGGTGTGTCCCCCCCGCCCCATCTCACCAGCTAACATTATGGTTCCTGTTTAGTGGGGCACATAGTTTGAAACATTGACGAGAATTAGTATTTATTTTTGGACCAGATTCAGCCAGTTTCTAAATGTTTTCTCCCTAATGAACATGATCCTGTGAACTAAGGCCTCTTCCAGTGAAGATGGATCCCTTTTCTACAAATGTGGGTTTATTCTATAACAATAACATTGACAATATAACTTCCTCTGTTGAGAAAATTCCCTTTACTTCTGCCTCTTTTTGTTACAAAACGAATAAGGAATAACATGCTAAAACATGAAAAAGCCCCCTTGAAATAAAGTGGTTATTGATACTCAAATCTAAATAACTCTCCCATCCATGTGATAATCAGCATAAAGATAAAATGTAATTCAGGCACAATGAGTACAATGTCAAAGGGCTCGATTCAATCTGTGTTGCTGAAGCGCTATCGAAATGTAAAGGTAATTTACGATTCAGCTAGCATATGCAGCGTTTACTGTGATGCAGTCTCCACTAACGTGGGAACATTGCCTTTACATTCCAATGATGCTATAGCGCTGAACTTCACCAATACAGATTAAATCCAACCCAAACTTTCTGAACCTCTCATGCCCTCATCCCTTCAAAAAAATGTATAGCTAAATGATCTAAATACCTTGCTGTGAAATTTGTGTGTTCGATAATTATACAGCCTGAGCCTATCTACTGTATATCTACACTCTGAGAAAAAAGATGCTATCTAAAACCTAAAATTGTTCTTCTGCTGTCCCCATAGGAGAACCCTTTTGAAGAACCCTTTTGGTTCCAGGTAGAACCCTTTTGGGTTACATGTAGTACCCTTTCCACAGAGGGTTCAAAATGGAAACCAAAAGGGTTGTACGTGGAACCAAAAAGGGTTATTCTATGGGTACAGCCAAATAACCCTTTTTGGAACCCTTTTTTCTAAGCGTGTACTCTTGGAATGGCTCTGGTTTTGCAGGCCATCTCTACAGAAATGTTACAGGTTTGCATTTTTCATCAAGAATCTTGTTCTGGAGGCAGCTCTGCAGAGTGATCACTAGCTTGCACAGCCACAAAGTAATGAAATCTGATTTTAAAGCTAACCCTAACCTTAAATAAATTACATTGTTTTCATACATTTTTACAATGTAACATTTTTGACTTTTCTAAGGGAATCTCTCAGTTCTGCCTCCATGACAAGACTCATGACAATAAATGTCAGTTTCTATTTCAGCCACTTGTTTTGATTAATCAAGTTTTCCTTCCCTGACAGAAGCACTTCTGTCATACTAGACAAGGCAAATACACTTTGCTTTGATTGTATTGTAATTCATGAGAATAAACTCAAAATGCTTGTCGATATTTTTTACAGTGATAACTTTGAAACAGGATATGATTAAATTAACACCACACACACACACACACACACACACACACACACACACACACACACACACACACACACAATCAGCCCTGGCCCAGTACACAGGCCATATAATTATTTAACCCTTCACTTCAGATTGGTTTTCTAACTCCTCATCTCTCCACTGATGTTGAGAGTGGCACTTGACAACAGAGTGCTAAGAGTTACAGGCCGCTCATTAGGCAAGTGGTTCCTCAATTATCTGTGTGAAGACAAACATTGAGGCCACCCTCACTCAGTCATTTAAACAATGTTTATAAACTGTCAACAAGTGGTCAAGCTACACTTGTAAGGAATTCCTGCTGCCTTTTCACTGGATTCTGACAGAGATAACAAGCTAATATCATTATTATGTCTACATCAGTGTGTGTGTGTGTGTGTGTGTGTGTGTGTGTGTGTGTGTGTGTGTGTGGTGTGTGTGTGTGTGTGTGTGTGTGTGTGTGTGTGTGTGTGTGTGTGTGTGTGTGTGCCAAACCAAACAAAAACGAATACAGAACGTGTGGATAATGTCTTTATTGAATCGGTTGTTAGCCTAGATATTGCTTTTTCCTTTAAGTAGACATTTTGGAATGATTACATTCTATTCATCTACGTACATCTACATTGGCAGCGTCTGCCCCATGGGATGATGCTTCTGTGAAAATTCTGAAGTCAAGTGAGTCATCCAAATCGGGCAGTACCATCTGTGTTACATTTGGGGGCTCTTTGCAAGCTATTTCCAGTTAATAGGCTAAAATATATGCAGTTGAAACCACACACAGATTCCACCTCTGTCTCAGCAAACCCAATCCACCCCCCCCCCCATTTTCTGTAGTTAACGACCAACACACTATCACAGCTTATTGTGAAATAGACACAAACTACTTATTCTACATTTGTGACAGGATTTTCATCACAACGCATTTTGTGTGTATTACACAATTTTCTTTCTTCATAACGCATCCGTGTACATTACACAAATTCCAATTTGTTGTGGCTGATGTTAGCTAAGCTAGCTAGGTGGCTAACATTAGCTAGGTTAGGGTTAAGGTTAGGGTTAGGTTAGGGGTTAAGGTTAGAGCTAGAGTTTAGGTTAGAGTTTTAAAGGGTTAAGTTTAGGAGTTAAGTTAAAGGGTTAGCTAACATGCTAAGTAGTTGCAAAGTAGCTAAAGTTATCCATGATGAGATTTGAACACAAAACCTTTGGATTGCTAGAAGTTTGCGTTTTCGGTCCACCCATCCTCCCCGACCAACTTCCCTCTTCTCGTTTCTGTCTTAAGTAACCTATTGTCTTCATCTCTGATTGTAACGCACTGTATACAAAATCATATACTGCAATTGAAAAAATATGTTTTTGTGTGACTGTCACAAATTTCCAATAAGCAATTTGTGTCTATTTCACAATCTGTGATACTGGGTTGAGGGCGACAAGTAGAACTATGCTACTGAAAGGGGAGGGTGGTATGTTTTACACCTAGTTCACTAACGTCCTCACCTCCTCACTGTGAAAACCACAAAGTATGGTTAACATTCTGTGGCTGACATTTGGTGTTATGTGTTGGGAGCTCTCCCTATTAGCACAATGCCTTGAAAACAATTGTACTGTTTTTCCGCCAACCAAAACTATCTATCACCCTCTCTGTGACTGATTTGATAATAACATTTATTTATAATGAAGAAAACTGCAGAGGCTCCATTGAATCCATGTACTGTAGGAAAAATGTATATCAGTCATTTTCAATTCAACAGACACTCAGACAGTACTCACACTATACAAACACTTCCATCCACAACAAGCACACTGTTCTCTCTTGCTGAACTTTCTGCACCCCTTTTCTTGGTAGTGAATGATTTTTCAATAACAACCCCCAACAGACAGCCTCTAATTGTCTGTTTCCCCTCAAAAACTAATCCAAAAGGCATTTCTCTTTGAGAGGTTTGCAGATGAACACTAACCAAACAAACAGTCTTCTATCCCCTTTCCAGAAGAAGGGCTAGATTTCACCTTGTATCCAGACAAGGGGTAAAATTAATCAGCATAAAAATAATAACTCTAATAACATTAATTGTGATGAATCGCCCAGATACTGTAACACACCTTTCCTTGTCAAAAAACAAATCTCTGCATAATTTAAACTGATCGCCTGTTGAAATTAATAGAAAATGAAGATGTGCAAAAAAAGAGAGCTGCCTTACCCCAAGAATTCGCCCCTGTAGCAGCTTCGAGCCAATACTATCAATTGTGCTGTAGATTCGAAACCATTGTTATTCTTGCAGATGTTAGCAATAAAGGAAGGGGTGGGGTGGGGGGGTGAGAGATGAGGGAAGAACGGGATTAAGCTAAAGCAGACGTTAGAAATTACACCGTGGGCCTGTAATCATGAGAGCCGGCTGCAGTTTAGTAGTTATGGATACCAGACCGCAGAGCACCTGACGTTCTATTGCTATATTTATATCTTTCTAAATAGGCTTTTGGCCCATCAGCCAAAATCATTCTTGTCGACTCTTACAGCAGCAGTAAAAAGGATGTGGGGGAAAAGGAGAATTGGACTGTGTCCCGATGCTCTTAAATGACTTCTCTTCTTATACTCTCTCTCACGACCATTCAGGTGAAAAGACAGGACAGGCTTAGGTCGAACCCCACGTTGTACACCATGTACTATACACTGACTCTCTTACAGTACCCACACACTTACACATACACCGATATCCAACACACACATACATTCGCTCACACACACACACACACCACACACACACACACACACACACACAACACACCACACACACACACCACAACACACACACAACACACACACACACACACACACACACACACACACACACTGCTGCTACCCTATTTATTATCTATCCTGATTGTCTAGTCACTTCTACTTTTTAGCTCTGCATGTTGAGAAAGGGATCATAAGTAAGCACTTCACGGTAAAGTCTTCAGCTGTTGTATTTGGCTCATATGACAAATAAAATATGATTTGAGGCTATTGAAAGGAGGCTATTGAAGATTGTTTGGAACCAGCCCTGATTTGGGAAGTGTCCAACTACTTCTCTGTAATGACCCTTCGCAAAGTCAAAATACTAAAACAAAATGTACTCCTAATTTCCTCTTTCTCCCTTCTGACACCGTTCAGAAGACTTGAGAGAGTAGGTGAGAACAGGGGAATGTCGAAAGCGTCACATCATGATGGCTTTTAAATTCCTTTTTGATCCCTGGTTTGTCATTTCAAGCTCCGGTTATGTTTTTTTTATAATGCGCTTGTCACGCCCTGACCATAGATTGCTTTGTATGTTTCTATYTTTTGTTTGGTCAGGGTGTGATGTGGGTGGGCATTCTATGTTGTTTTGTCTAGGTTGTCTATTTCTATGTTTGGCCTGGTGTGGTTCCCAATCAGAGGCAGCTGTCTATCGTTGTCTCTGATTGGGAGCCATATTAAGGTAGCCTGTTTTTCATTGTGTTTTGTGGGTGATTCTTTTTCTGTTATGTGTCTGTCACCTTACAGAACTGTTTCGTTGCGTTTTCCTTTGTTATTTTGTTTAGTGTTCTCTGTTTAATAAATATAATGATGAACACTTACCACGCTGCGCGTTGGTCCTCCTCTTCTCATTCCAACGATGAGCGTTACAGCGCTGCGATGACAGGTGAATGGATGGTAATAAGTACACCTTATCTACATCCCTTATTTAGCTCAAGAGATTGGTTCTTAGAGAAACAATGATACAGCCATCAGGGGTGTTGCTCTGTGAAAAGTGGTTGGTAGACTTGTTGGACTTCCCCTGAGGACTGTAACTGTGAAAAATGTACATTCAACCTCCAGTTAATCCATCCCTAATCCCCGATATCCCCAAACCACTTTGGAACAATGAGGGCGGAGGTTCACTGTCCCTCTGTGAAAGAGATGCCATCTCTCGCCTTGGATTTTGTGGCCACATAAATTCTTAGGGGATATTGTAGCAATTTGCCAGGAATCTGCTTTTGTAAAAGAGCCCTGTTGTCAGACGAGGCCTCATGTCAAACTGAGGAAATTCTTGCGATCGTTTTGTAGAATCAACATGCCAAATCCTGGGCTCCCAACCACTCTGCTTCTGCTGTAGTATAACATTGGTCTGTGGTCGTATTTTTCGGGTTTCTAATCTATGCATTAGGAGACCTCTACACCACAGACATTCATGTTAGCTCTCTGGTAGCTTTATAGCGTTGACTCTTTCGTGCACTGGTTCTATTTTAAGTGCTTTGCAGCTTTGTTTAATGGCGAGTACACTCAAGCTCCCTAGCTACATCGTCTGTGCAAACAACCATCCACAGTGTAAATTAATTGCGCTATTTATGTATGTATTGATGTATAGTTCTCAACCAAGTTTAGTGCAGGGGGCTACCCACAGCCCCTGTACCATATGACTCTATTAAATAAACGCCCTATGTCTAATGTTGGGCATTAGTGTGTTGAATTACCATAAACAGACCTACTGACACCTAAAAGTCTTGAAATGTGAGCAAAAACACCAGCATTTAATCCCTTATTGCTTCCAGAGTAACCATTACATTATTACAAGAAAAAGGAGATGAAGGAGGGGGTTAGAACCCAGGAGAGAGGAAGTGTTGGGGGGTCAGCTTCTTGGGCTTTCTGGGATCCAGATGAACAGAAGCAGCTCCGACGGCAGCCATCGGGGATTTGTGTTTGCAGGAGTCGTCAACGGGCTAGACCGGCCTGAGATAAAGAGAGTATAGGGAGAGTCTCGGTCATGTCAACACTGGTTGGGCACACGGTGTCCTGCTCCTAAACCACTCTGTCAGCCATTTGTCAAAGGAGTGCAATTATAGTGACTCGCACCCGAGGAGCACATACCTCTATTCATCCTCAAGGGCCTTTATCCAAACAGAAGCACCAAATTGTACAGTAAATAAAAAGTGCAATGTTTTGTTTTTTTTGCTCACTCTGTGACAGCATGGGCCGACGGCCGGATGTGAGACTGCACTCAGAGTAAGCCTGTTGATGTACTGAGGGCAAAAAGAAAACACCAGGACGATGACACGGTTAATTACAGGCTGAAGACACAGTACCCTAGTCTTCAATAGGACCCGCTAACCCAGTTTACGGGAGAAGTCGACGACATCACTTGTCTTGAATCTGAAGAATGTGCTATTTGATTCATGTTCTTGACATAACGCTGTTTACAATGTGAACCAAAAAGGAACTCTATGCATATTAATAAAAAAATGCTTTGATATTGTGCAAGACAAATATTCCAGAAACCCAGTAATTCGTTTTAATTGATCATAGCCCTCATAAGTAGACTTGTTGGTTCACTTTGATACTTTGGTTCAAAGTGATTCACTCAGAGAATTTTGACATATAAAAACATATTTGACATTCGCACCCTGATGCAGTTCCCCATTTATGAGAATTCCAGAATACGTTTCAAGTTCACAAGAACTCAAAATAAAAATGTCAGGGTGTGTTGAAAACTATGCACGTTCTATAGTACGTTAACACACTCCCAGCTGTCTAAAAACTGCCACTGTTGAACGCCGTGGCATAAAACAAAGACTTCAATAACTATAGGCCTGGCTAACACCGACCCCTCAGCACTAAGTTGGGTTGGTGTATGTGGGTGACTTTTTCAATGTTGTAATGCACCAAAGCATGTGTACACACAGAGGCCCATCCATCCGTCAAAAGGAATGCCCATCAGCGGACCCCCATCTCTGGGGAATCCCCCCTCCCGACCCTCTCCTGATGCTGTCACCCCTGGCCCAACCTCCCGTTATGAACCCTGAAAGGCTGCGTTGAAATATGAGGCACCTCACAGTCAAGGTCGCCCTGTTCCTCCCTGCCCCGGGTTCATATTTATTTAGGGATTGGCCACCAAGCAAAGCGTGCCAGTAAGCTAACTGTTTCCCAGCCCTGGCAAATCTCCAACTTCAAGGCCGGAATTATGGCAATGAAAACCACCTTCTCGTTGGGAGAGGAAGGAAAAAGAATGTCGGAGAGTTCCTGAATATTAGAGTGAGGAATCCATGTTGCTCTCCTTCCACAAATTTGAGTGTGGTTGAGGTTCCTACAGAATGGCGCTACTACCAAAGTGGTCCAAAGTACACAGGTCCAGGAGTGCGCAAGCTAATATGGGTTCCTATCACACAATCTAAAAACTGTACTGAATGGATCTAACAAAGTGGAACGAGCCACTCTGTTTGAAAAGCCTGGGAGCTTGGAAAAGCCTGGGAGCCTGGAAAAGCCTATTTTAGCTCAGAAAGAACGGATTAGCCCCCCAAAAATGCGGCAATTTCATCTATCTATAGTATAACACTATTTCTTCTGCTTTTACTTCATCGTTGCGTCTACATATACACACCCCTCTACTCGCACCCAATTTAAATTGGACGAACTATCCCCTACAGTATTTTCAATATACTAAAGTATGCATGCAAGTGTGAATGCAGTGCTTCTTTAAAACAAACAACAAGGATCACCACTACACTTTATGTGAATGTATGCTTATCGCTGATATTAAGTCCCATGGTGGAAATGCCCTATATCAGACTCAAGAGCCATGGAGGTTTTGACAATGACTGCAGGTACTTAACAGGTGAGCGGTAAGTAACATGATAAACTTGGCAAGTACTGTATGTGTTTGGTGAAGCTTCTGAAGAAGCACCCTGGAGCTATGCTAAAGACACCAGATAGCCTGGTAAGGAAAGGTGAGGAAAGTGTGACAAACTATAGTGTTAGCCATGGCACCATCTCAATCAAATATGCCAGAACACAGCTGAAAACAATTATAAATGAAAGAATATAGATGAGATAACAAACCTTGGTTACTTTAACAGGTATTAATATCAATGTCCTTCAGCCAACAAAATGTAACACTTGAATTTGAAATGCCCAGGAAGCTTTCATTACCTCTTTCATTGAAACTAATCTTGAGTCAACACAGACATCAGGCAACAGGCTCACACGAGAGCTGAGGTAATAGTAGTCAGAAGAGAAAAAGAAAGATGGACCTAACGACTCTTACTTATGTAGTCATAGTAGGATTGACATGGCATTAATAAAACTTGAGTGTCTCCAGGTGTGGCTTCAACTTTGATCCCACAAAAATATGTAAACATGTTTATGTTTGTTTAGTCTGGGATCAACCGTGAAAACCCCGCCAGGTGTTCTCCACACCTAATACATATAAGATGAGATAAGAATATAATGAGAGATTCTGCACTTGGATTCAATAAATACAGTTGAAGTCCGAAGTTTACATACACTTAGGTTGGAGTCATTAAAACTCGTTTTTCAACCACTCCACAAATTTCTTGTTAACAAACTATAGTTTTGGCAAGTCGTTTAGGACATCTACTTTGTGCATGACACAAGTCATTTTTCCAACAATTGTTTACAGACAGATTATTTCACTTATAATTCACTGTATCACAATTCCAGTGGGTCAGAAGTATACATACACCAAGTTGACTGTGCCTTTCAACAGCTTGGAAGAGATCATTTGAGTCAATTGGAGGTGTCCCGTGTGGTCCCGTGTGGCTCAGTTGGTAGAGCATGGCGCTTGCAACGCCAGGGTTGTGGGTTCATTCCCCACGGGGGGACCAGGATGAATATGTATGAACTTTCCAATTTGTAAGTCGCTCTGGATAAGAGCGTCTGCTAAATTACTTAAATGTAAATGTAAATGTGTCCCTGTGGATGTATTTCAAGGCCTACCGTCAAACTCAGTGCCTCTTTGCTTGACATCATGGAAAAACCTAAAATAAATCAGCCAAGAGCTCAGAAAAAAGATTGGAGACCTTCACAAGTCTGATTCATCCTTGGGAGCAATTTCCAAACGCCTGAAGGTACCATGTTCATCTGTACAAACAATAGCACGCAAGTATAAACACCATGGGACCACGCAGCCGTCATTCCGCTCAGGAAAGAGACGCGTTCTGTCTCCTAGAGATGAACGTACTTTGGTGCAAAAAGTGCAAATCAATACCAGAAGAACAACAAAGGACCTTGTGAACATGCTGGAGGAAACGGGTACAAAAGTATCTATATCCACAGTAAAATGAGTCCTGTGTCATGTCGACATAAGCTGAAAGGCCGCTCAGCAAGGAAGAAGCCACTGCTCCAAAACTGCCATAAAAAAAGCAGACTACGTTTTGCAACTGCACATGGGGACAAAGATCGTACTTTTTGGAGAAATGTCCTCTGGTCTGCTGAAACAAAAATAGAACTGTTTGGCCACAATGACCATCGCTATGTTTGGAGGAAAAAGGGGGAGGCTTGCAAGCCGAAGAACACCATCCCAACCGTGAAGCACAGGAGTGGCAGCATCATGTTTTGGGGGTGCTTTGCTGCATGAGGAACTGGTGCACTTCACAAAATAGATGGCATCATGAAGAACGAAAATTATGTGGATATATTGAAGCAACATCTCAAGACATCAGTCAGAAGGTTAAAGCTTTGTCACAAATGGGTCTTCCAAATGGACAATGACCCTAAAGTTGTGGCAAAATTACTTAAGGACGACAAAGTCAAGGTATTGGTGTGGCCATCACAAAGCCCTGACCTCAATCCTATAGAACATTTGTGAGCAGAACTGAAAAAGCGTCTGTGCGAGCTAGGAGGCCTACAAACCTGACTCAGTTACACGAGCTCTGTCAGGAGGAATGGGCCAAAATTTACCCAACTTATTGTGGGAAGCTTGTGGAAGGCTACCCGAAACGTTTGTCCCATGTAAAACAATTTAAAGGCAATGCTACCAAATACTAATTGAGTGTACATAAACTTCTGACCCACTGGGAATGTGATGAAAGAAATAAAAGCTGAAATAAATCATTAGGTCTACTATTATTCTGACATTTCACATTCTTAAAATAAAGTGGTGATCTTAACTGACATAAAACAGGGAATTTTTACTAGGATTAAATGTCAGGAATTTTGAAAAACTGAGATTAAATGTATTTGGCTAAGGTGTATGTAAACTTCCGACTTCACCTGTATATTAATATAGATGTTCCTTGTAAGACATGATCACTCACTAAAAGGAATTTTCCTCCCTAAGAAAATTGGCAAGTATTTGGTTATTTTATGCTATGGGGTGGCTCAAAGGGATCAAAGATCTAAACATAAGGCCCTTTAAGAAGGATACTATGACAACACATCGAAATACCTCAAAAGTCTACTGTCCTGGATATTTTACAAGATGGCTGTCGATGGGCATTGCCTAATTGTGTGCTTTGGCTCATCTGTTCGGCATTTTTCTGCCATGCTTTTGCGAGACCGAGCTGGATTGGCCAATAACTCTATTTACTCCCCTCTCCTCGGGGCGATGATGAGAAATATTTTATAAAATTTTATTTAAGCTTTGATTAACTAGGCAAGTTAGTTAAGAACAAATTGGTATTTACAATGACAAATGTTATATTTGGTTAAAGAACACTGCAAAACCTGGAGTTCTTCTCGTACCCTGTTGGGGTTTGATGCTGCCTAATTTTTCAAATTTTCTTGGAAATTGGGCTTACCACAGTTAAGGGCCATGCAATGATGGCCATGGATACTATCGAAGCCATTTCCTATTGGCCGTTCTGGTGTGGAATGGCCACTATTTAAATGTTATTGAAATGCTGCTTAATTCTAACTCAAGATTGCAGTATCGTTCTAACATTGCTTTCATGACACGGCATTTCACTGCCCTGACAGTCTTCCGTTCCCTACTGCTGTGATGACTCATCCATGTAGTTTATCCATTGCAGAAAGAAACATTGGTTGAAATGACATCATTACAACTAGAAACGGGTTGAATTTGCATCATTATGAGGTCATTTCAACCACTTTTGCCTGCTGGGTATACATTTGTAGCCATGAAATGCTTTGATAGGCTGGTCATGGCTCACATCAACACCATCATCCCAGACACACTCCAATTTGCCAATAGATACACAGATGACACAATCTCTATTGAACTCCACCTGCCTTTTCCCACTTGGACAAGAGGAACACCAATGTGAGAATTCTGTTCATTGACTATAGCTCAGCGTTCAACATCACAGTGCCCTCCAAGCTCATTACTAAGCTCAGGACCCTGGGACTGAACTCCTCCCTCCGCAACTGGATCCTGGACTTCCTGACGGGCCACCCCTAGGTGGTGAGGGTAGGAAACAACACACATGCCATGCTGACCCTCAACACAGGGGCCCTCAGGGATGCGTGCTTAGTCCCCTCCTGTACTCATGAAGTTTGCTAATGACTCGACCGTGGTTGGCCTGAATCACTGACGACAATGAGACAGCCTATAGAGAGGAGGTCAGTGACCTGCCAGTGTGGTGCCAGGACGACAACCTCTCCCACAGCGTCAGCAAGACAAAGGAGCTGATCATGAACTGCAAGACAAAGGAGCTGATCATGAACTACAAGAAACGGAGGGCCGAGCACGCCCCCATCCACATTGACAAGGCTGTAGTGGAGTGGGTCGAGAGCTTCAAGTTCCTCGGTGTCCACATTATTAAGGAATTATCATGGTCTACATACACCAACACAGCCGTGACAAAAGCACCACAATGTCTCTTCCCATTTCAGGAGGCTGAAAAGATTTGGCATGGGGCCTCAGTACCTCAAAAAGTACTACAGCTGAACCATTGATAGCATCTTGGGAGAGGGAGGGAGATCTGCACATACAGTATATGACGTAGTACGCAATTCTCGGGGACCCGCTTTGGCTGGAACGCTACATTCAAAACTACTGGCTAAAAAGGATGGAAATCTTCAGGAAAGTCTAAATAGTGTGTGTGTGTGTGTGTGTGTGTGTGTGTGTGTGTGTGTGTGTGTGTGTGTGTGTGTGTGTGTGTGTGTGTGTGTGTGTGTGTGTGTGTGTGTGTGTGTGTGTGTGTGTGTGTGTGTGTGTGTGTGTGTGTGTGTGTGTGTGTGTGTGTGTGTGTGTGTGTGTGTGTGTTTGCATGATGGTGGTGTGTGCATGTTCAAGTTTTTGGTGGGTGAATGATGTGGGAACATTTAAATAATATTACTCTTCCCTTTTCTGACCAATGTTTAGAGAGACATGTTAGAACCGCAAGGAGAATTCTCTAAGTTCAATATGTCACGTAAACTCAGTTTCATATGGGATTGCTATAAAAATAGATCATGTCACAAGGAGGAATGTAAACTTTAACAGGGGAGCAAATTATCCGCCCGCAAATTATTGCTAAGAGTATGAAGTTTTCCACCAAAGTCCCGGTGGAATGCCTTGGCCAAAGGCATGAAATCAGAGTTACACATGTTTCTATTTGAACAGACTGTAAATGTGGTTTTGTTACGCTTTCAGAGGATGTACAGGAGAACAAGACTTGGTGCTCTGTGATTTCACTCAACATCAGAAATGTCTTCCGCTTTCTTCTGGACACATTTAATAAGCAGGAAATCGTACTTATTGGTGTGTGTGTGTGTGTGTGTGTATTGGGGTAGTCCACGTGTCAAGAAATAGACAGAGAAATCAGTAACATGATTCATGAGTTCTTCGTAAGAATTAAATAACTCAAATACTTCACTAAACAGTGCTTTTTATGGCATCTGACTGAGCTACAGGTCCTATATGAAGGGTCACATGACCCCAATGGAGGAGAATATTGGGCTGTTTTATATAATTATTATTATTTAACCTTTTTTTAACTAGGCAACTTCAGACTATCATCTTTTTCTGGTTGAAACGACAATCCCATTGGACTCTAAACTAAGGGACTGTGTTTCTCCAGATGTGAGAGGGGTGGTGGTGAATTCTGCTGCCATTATGTGGCACTAGACTGTAAAGATCAACACTGATTAGGATAGAAATTCCTCAGCTAGTGATTTGTCAACCTATTAACCTAACCTATTGTCAACCTATGTACGCATGATAGAATGATGTAGTAGGCAGCAGGTAAACTGTGATATTGAACTGATTTGTGACTGAAATTGGTCAGATTGTTAGGTTGGGGGTTTCTGCAAATGTTTGAATGGTGGCCTTTTTTTAATCTTTATTGAACTAGGCAAGGCAGTGAAGAACAAATTCTTATTTAAAAAAAAATGTATTTTGTTTTATTTAACCAGGCAAGTCAGTTAGGAACAAATTCTTATTTACAATGACAGCCTAGGAACTGCCTTGTTCAGGGGCAGAATGACAGATTTTTACCTTGTCAGCTCGGGGATTCAATCTAGCAACCTTTCGGTTAGAGCCCAATGCTCTAACCACTAGGCTACTTTCCACCCAAAAATTACGGCCTACCCCGGCCAAACCCTAACCCGGACGACGCTGGGCCAATTGTGCACCGCCCTATAGGACTCCCAATCACGGCAGGTTGTGATATTGCCTGGTATCGAACCAGGGTCTGTAGTGATGCCTCTAGCACTGAGATGCAGGACCTTAGATGCAGCCCCCGGGAATTCCTAGGCAATCTTCAAAATGGTGTGTGTCAATATGAAGTGATGAGACAGGACATCTTTATTGTCCATTTTCATGGACATTCCTCTTGCTGAGACAAAACCAGAGTTAAGTAACTAGAGTTGGAAAGCAGCTTTGTTTCAATCAGGATTTGGAACCTCCTCCTTTGGGACCTTCCGGAGAACCTTAACACAACCATATACCGGCATGCCAACATTGACAATCAAGGGGTTAGCCTTGATTAGCATGAAGTTGTAAGTAACAAGAACATTTCCCAGGACATAGACATATCTGATATGGGCAGAAAGCTTAAATTCTTTTTAATCTAACTGCACTGTCCAATTTATAGTAGCTATTACAGTGAAACAATGCATTTCTGTTGTTTGAGGAGCGTTCACAGTTATGAACTTGAAAATGTGTCAATAAACCAATTAGGCACATTTGGGCAGACTTGATACAACATTTCCAATGGTTCATTGGATCAGTCTAACACTTTTGCAGAGATACTGCAGCTATCTAGTGGCCAAAATCGAAGCTTGAATAATACATTTCTCTTTCATTTCAAAGATGATGGAGATGGAGAAAAAAAAAAAAAAAAATCTTTATATTATCTTTTACCAGATGTTATGTGTTATATTCTCCTACATTCATTTCACATTTCCACAAACTTCGAAGGGTTTCCTTTCAGATGGTATCAAGAATATGCAGATCCTTGCTTCAGGTACTGAGCTACAGGCAGTTAGATTTGGGTATGTCATTTTAGGCAAAAAAAGTGTCCGATCCTTATTAAAGTGAGTAGGGTTCCATTCCTTAAACTGGCCAGTGATTTCTAGTCTTTTCCTATAGGCAGCAGCCTCTAAGGTGCTAGTGATTTAAAGTGAGTAGTGTTCCATTCCTTAAACTGGCCAGTGATTTCTAGTCTTTTCCTATAGGCAGCAGCCTCTAAGGTGCTAGTGATGGCTGTTTAACAGTCTGATGGCCTTGAGACAGAAGCTGTTTTTCAGTCTCGCAGTCCCAGCTTTGATGCACCTGTACTGACCTGGCCTTCTGGATGATAGCGGGGTGAACAGACAGTGGCTCGGGTGGTTGATGTCCTTGATGATCTTTTTTGCCTTCCTGTGACATCGGGTGCTGTAGGTGTCACGGTTCATGAATCCACTGCCTCACTCTCTCTTTTCTCTCTCTCTCTCTCTCTCTCTCTCTCTCTCCCGTGTTTGTGTGGGCGTGGTTCCCAATCTTGGCCTGATTGTCTGCGCCAGCTGGAATTAATTATCTTCCCCTTTATATGTTCTGTAACCTGTGTTTCTTGTTGTCAGATCGTTGTTTCTTCCCTGAGGTTGTGTCGTGTGTCAGTGCTCATTCTCTCGCCGCCCTTGTGTGGATTATCTGCTGTGCTCCTTCCTACCCAGCCGGACACACTCCCTTGGATTTCTCAGCATGCTATCATCAGAGGATGCGCCCTAGGCCCTGGGTTGGATTCCGTCTGAGTATATTCTGTCTGTCCTGTTGATGCTGTAAACTGTTTCATTAAACCATCGTTGCTTGCATCTTGCATCCGCCTCTGTATTGTGACAGTAAACGATCTGACCAGACCATGGATGCAGCGAGTTCAACGAGTCTGACCGAATTCATTTCCTGCAGTATCACGAGAATGGATCAACAAGAGGAGAACCATCTCCAGCACAGGTCGGGCAGTACAAGCCATGGCGACGCAGGTATCCAGCTGACCCAACAATTACAACATCTGAGGGGTCTCGCTGCGCCACCTACACCGGCAGTTCCACACGCCCGCCAGAGCTGGATTCTCAGCTAGAGCCACGGCTACGACACCAGAGGGTTATTCAGGTGATCCGGACTATTGTAGAGCTTTTCTTACGAGATGTTCCATGCATTTCTCGTTGCAGCCACGGACCTTCAACAGGAACAGTCTAAGGTAGCATTCGTACTCACACTGCTATCCGGCAAAGCGGCTCTTTGGGGACGGCGGTGTGGGCGAACCAGGACCCATGCTGCACCTCTTTCCAGACACTCTCCGAGGAGATGAGAAGAGTCTTCGATCGGGCCGTGGCGGGTAGGGAGGCGGCCAGACTACTCGCTGACCTTCGCCAAGGAGACCGTTCAGTATCGGAATATTCCATTCAATTCCGCACTCTGGCTGCAGGGTGTCAGTGGAACGAGGAGGCGCAGTGGGACATGTTCTGCATGGGCTGGAGGACCGGGTTCAGAAGGAGATTTATGTTCTGGATCTTCCAGGAGTTTAATGGACTAGTGGAATTAGCCTTGAGGGTCGACGCTCGTCTGAGTCGTATTGGCCGCCGAGCATGCCTAACAGACCGTATAACAACACGGAGGACTGGCATGCAGCGGCGGGAACCGGCCAGTTCAGACTTCGCTACAGAACTCATGCAGCGGGGAAGAGCTCGCCTCTCTCGGGAGGAGAGGGGAGAGGCGGAGATCCAAGGACTCTGTCTCTACTGTGGTAGAGCGGACCACTTTATCCATTCCTGCCGGTAAAGATCAAGCCCGGTAGTAGTATGAGGCTACTATCGGGTGGTGTCACCATAGAGAAGACTCATCATCCACCCTCCTCCCGGTAAGACTAAGATGGGCCACCCACACGCACGACACCCAAGCCTTACTGGACTCAGGAGCAGAGGGTAATTTCATGGACTTCAGGCTCGCTCACAAGCTCCAGATTCCTATCACCTCACTCCGCACAAGATATCCGTCAACGCTCTCAATGGTCAAGAACTCCCAACATTTCTCACACCACTGAACCTATCACACTCATCACTTCCGGCAATCACACTGAGCATTATCCTTTCTACTCATGGACTCACCTCTGGCACATTAGTTCTCGGCCACCTTGGTCACCCAACACAACCCAGAGTTGACTGGGGTCAGAACTCTATATCCATGTGGAGTACAAGTGTCTTGAGTCCTGTTTAGTGTCGGCTTGTTCATCTGTGTCTGATTCTGTGTTTCTAGAGGAGGCAGTGGATTGTTCTACGTGCCCGTTGAATACCTCGACCTGAAGGAGGTGTTCAGTAAGTCCGTGCTGCTTCTCTTCCTCCGCATCGTCCCTATGACTGTGCAATAGATTATTGCCAGGTGAGTCTCCGCTAAGGGTAAGTTATATTCTCTCTCTGTTCCTGAGAGGGAGGCTATGGAGAGATACATCTCTGATTCTCTGGCATCTGGATTCATTCGTCCTTCCTCTTCTCCAGCGGGGGCGGGGTTCTTCTTTGTGGGAAGAAGGACGGATCTCTGCGTCCTTGCATTGATTACCGTGGGTTGAATAACATCACAGTGAAGAATACCTATCTTACCGTTGATGTCCTCCCTTTGAAAGGTTACAGGGAGCATCTGTGTTCTATAGTTGGATTTACGTAATGCTTATCATTGGTTCGCATAAGGAGGGGGGCGAATGGAAAACAGCGTTTAACACCCCAGAGGGCATTTCGAGTATTTGGTCATGCCTTTCGGGCTATCCAACTCCCAGCGGTTTTCCAGGCACTCGTCAATGACGTGCTGAGAGATATGATTGATCAGTTCATATATGTTTACCTGGATGACATACTGATTTTTTCTTCTTCTCTCCAGGAACATGGTCAGCACGTCAGACGAGTGCTCCAGAGGTTGTTGGAGAATGGACTTTTTGTCAAGGCGGAGAAATGCCATTTTTCATGCAATCCGTTCCATTCCTAGGTTACATCGTCTCGACTGAAGGTATTCGCATGGATCCTGACAGATTAAGGCTGTGGTGGAGTGGCCAAGCCAGATTCCCGTAAGGCCTACAGAGGTTTCTGGGATTCGCCAATTTCTACGCGGGTTTTTGTTCGCAACTTTAGCCAGATAGTCGCTTCCCTTACCGCCTTAACCTCCCCAGAGTGACGTTCAGGTGGACCGATACAGCGAGGCTGCATTCGTCAAACTCAAGAGCCGCTTTGTTTCGGCCCCCATCCTCATAGCTCCGATCCCTCGCGTCAGTTCGTGGTGGAGGTGGACGCTTCAGAGGTGGGGGTAGGTGCGGTACTTTCCCAACGTGCCCGCCTGCTGCTGTCAACACTTAAGATGCACCTTGGCGTTCTTTCCATGCGATCACTGCGGAACGCAACTACGACATTGCAACAGAGAGTTGTTGGCAGTAAAGTTAGCACTGGAGGAGTGGCGCCATTGGTTAGAGGGTTGGGGGTACCTTTTATAGTTTGGACCGATCACAAGAATTTGGAATATATCAGAACAGCCAAGAGACTCAACTCCAGGCAGGCGCGGTGGGCACTCTTTTTCGGACGTTTTGACTTTCTCTCTCTCGTATCGCCCGGGTTTCCAAGAACGTCAAACCCGATTCCCTTTCTCGCATTTTTGACCATTCCGAACGCCCATCACTCCCGAGTGCATCCTACCCAGGACCTAGTGGTCTCCACACTTATATGGGAGGTTGAATCGAGGGTCAGAACGGCCTTAGAAGGGGTAACGCCTCCGCCCGGTTGTCCGCCTAATCGGTTGTTTGTGGCCGGAGGGGTGTCGGTCCGCTGTTATTCGGTGGGGGCATTGCTCCAACGTAGCGTGTCATCCAGGAGTCAGCCGTACTAGCTTTTTAGTGAAGCAACGCTTTTGGTGGCCGCTGATGGCTCGTGACATTCACAGTTTTGTCTTGGCTTGCTCGTTTGTGCCACTGGGAAGAGTTCTAATCGACCCCCAGATGGGTTACTCACCGCTGTCGGTCCTTCGAGACCCTGGTCACATGGCGCTAGATTTTGTTACCGGTTCTCGCCTCCTAGTGCAGGACGGTTGTTTTGACCGTGGTGGACCGGTTCTCTGAAGGCGGCTCATTTTATTCCCTTGCCTAAATTACCATCTGCCAAGGAAACAGCGGTAACGGTCGTGGATCATGTCTTTCGCTTACATGGCTGCCGATGGACGTAGTTTCTGACCGGGGGCCCCAATTTGTGTCCAAGTTTTGGCAGGAGTTTTGTAGGTTACTGGGAGCGAGTGTCAGTCTTTCTTCAGGGTTTCATCCCAGAGCAACGGTCAAACGGAGAGGGCCAACCAAGATTTGGAGAGAGTGTTGCGATGTTTGGTTTCTTAGACCCTCGTCCTGGAGTCAACAACTCTCTATGGTTGAGTACGCTCACAATTCCGTTGCAGTGGCTACCACGGCTCTCTCCGTTTGAGTGTAGTTCTAGGTACCAGCCCTATCTTTCCCCAGTAACAGAGTCGCGAGGTCTACTGTTCCGCTCCGCTCAACGCTTTCATCCAGAGGTGCATCACGCATGGAGCTAGAGCCGTGCGACTCTCCTCCGGGTGGGGCGCGCACCAAGGCTAAGGCCGATGCCACCGTGTCGGAAGCCTCCGGTATATAACGTCGTTTGGGACAAAGAGTGTCGGCTTTCTACGAGGAACTTCCATCTCGCGATACGTTTTAACAAGCTTGGCCCCCAATATTTATCGGCCGTTCAAGACGATCACAGGATTTAGTCCGGTGGCGGTCCGGCTCAAGCTTCCTCCGGCGTATAGGAGAATTCATCCTAACTCTTCCATGTGTCCAAGATAAAACCGGTGTTTCAGGCACGCATTAACCCGCCGGTCGCGGTTTCCCCGCACGCCGCACGACTTGTTGTATGGGGAGACCACCTTTTCTGTCAATCGGATTTTGAACTGCGAGAAGGAGGGGACGCGGATTCCAGTACCTGGTAGAACCTGGGAGTGGGTTACGTCCGGAGGAAGAAGTTGGGTACCGCCAGGGAATTCTGGATCACTCCCTATCGATTGATTTCAACTCGACAGAGTAAATTTGCCGTGGGCAGCCCAGAGGCGTTCTAGGGGGAGGGTATTTGTCACGGTTCATGAATCCACTGCCTCACTCTCTCTCTTTTCTCTCTCTCTCTCTCTCTCTCTCTCTCTCTCTTCCGTGTTGTGTGGGCGTGGTTCCAATCTTGGCCTGATTGTCTGCGGCCAGCGTGGAATTAATTATCTTCCCCTTTATATGTTCTGTAACCTGTGTTTCTTGTTGTCAGATCGTTGTTTCTTCCCTGAGGTTGTGTCGTGTGTCAGTGCTCATTCTCTCGCCGCCCTTGTGTGGATTATCTGCTGTGCTCCTTCCTACCCAGCCGGACACACTCCCTTGGATTTCTCAGCATGCTATCATCAGAGGATGCGCCCTAGGCCCTGGGTTGGATTCCGTCTGAGTATATTCTGTCTGTCCTGTTGATGCTGTAAACTGTTTCATTAAACCATCGTTGCTTGCATCTTGCATCCGCCTCTGTATTGTGACAGTAGGTGTCCTGGAGGGCAGGTAGTTTTCCCCGTTGGGCATACCGCACCACCCTCTGGAGAGCCTTGCTGTTGCGGGCGGTGCAGTTGCCGTACCAGGCGGTGATACAGCCCCACAGCATACTTTCAATTGTGCATCTCTAAAAGTTTGCGCGGGTTTTAGGTGACAAGCCAAATTTCTTTAGCCTCCTGAGATTGAGGAAGCGCTGTTGTGCCTTCTTCACCACACTGTCTGTGTGGGTGGTCCATTTCAGTTTGTCAGTAATGTGAACGCCAAGGAACCTTCTGCACTGCCGGCCCATTGATGTTTCCTGAAGTCCACAATCATCCCATTTGTTTTGTTGACGTTGAGTGAGAGGTTGCTTTCCAGGCACCACACTCCGAGCCCTCACCTCCTCCCTGTAGGCTGTCTCCTCATTGTTGGTAATCAAGCCTACTACTGTTGTGTCGTCTGCAAACTTGATGATTGAGTTGGAGAGGTGCTTAGCCACGCAGTCATGGGTGAACAGGGAGTACAGGAGGGGGCTGAGCACGCACCCTTGTGGGGCACCAGTGTTGAAGATCAGCAGAGTGGAGGGGATGTTTCCTACCTTCACCACCAGGACCCAGTTGCACAGGGCAGGATTCAGACCCAGGGCCTCGAGCTTAACTTCTTATGGCTGAGATCCTGTTAACCAGCCAGTGAAAGTGCAGGGCGCCAAATTCAAACAACAGAAATCTCATAATTAAAATTCCTCAAACATACAAGTATTTTACACCATTTTAAAGATAAACTTGTTGTAAATCCAGCCACAGTGTCCGATTTCAAAAAGGCTTTATGACGAAAGCACACCAAACGATTATGTTAGGTCAGTACCTAGTCACAGAAAAACACAGCCATTTTTCCAGCCAAAGAGAGGAGTCACAAAAAGTAGAAATAGAGATAACATTTTTCACTAACCTTTGATGATCTTCATCAGATGACACTCATAGGACTTCATGTTACACAATACATGTATGTATGTTTTGTTCGATAAAGTTCATATTTATATCCAAAAATCTTAGTTTACATTGGCGCGTTATGTTCAGTAATGTTTTGCCTCCAAAACATCCAGTGATTTTGCAGAGAGCCACATCAATTTACAGAAATACTCATAATAAACATTGATAAAAGATACAAGTAGTATACATGGAACTTTAGATAAACGTCTCCTTAATGCAACCGCTGTGTCAGATTTCAAAAAAACTTTTCGGAAAAAGCACTGAGTACAGCGCTCAGAGCCCAAACAACCCATACAGATATCCTCCATGTTGTGGAGTCAACAGAAGACAGAAATAGTATTATAAATATTCGCTTACCTTTGATGATCTTCATCAGAATGCACTCCCAGGAATCCCAGTTCCACAATAAATGTTTGTTTTGTTTGATAACGTCCATCATTTATGTCCAAATACCTCCTTTTTGTTTCGCGCATTTAGTACAGTAAATCAAATGCGCAGGCACTAGGTCAAGACAAAGTCAAAAAATTCCATTACAGTTCGTAGAAACATGTCAAACGATGTATAGAATCAATCTTTAGGATGTTTTTAACATAAATCTTCAATAATGTTTCAACTGGAGAATTCCTTTGTCTTCAGAAATGCGATGGAACGCAGGTCGCTCATGCCAGACACCTGACTCAAAGAGCTCTCCTTCCCTCATTCTTCACAGTCGAAGCATCAAACAAGGTTCTAAAAACTGTTGACATCTAGTGGAAGCCTTAGGAAGTGCAACATGACCCCAAAGACGCTGTATATTGGATAGGCAAACCTACAAACCTCAGATTTCCCACTTCCTGGTTGGATTTTGTCTCAGGTTTTTGCCTGCCATATGAGTTCTGTTATACTCACAGACATCATTCAAACAGTTTTAGAAACTTCAGAGTGTTTTCTATCCAAATATACTAATGCATATCTTAGCTTCTGGGCCTGAGTAGCAGGCAGTTTACTCTGGGCACCTTATTCATCCAAGCTACTCAATACTGCCCCCAGCCATAAGAAGTTAATGATGAGCTTGGAGGATACTATGGTGTTGAATGCTGAGCTCTAGTAAATAACAATGCCTCAATTGATTTCATAAACTATATTGGATATATTGTATGCTGTAGGTTCAAATCAACCCAAGAAGATGAATCTTGAAGATGGGACAAAGTGCATGACAAAGTGGCCCAGAGGAAGCCAGCTGTTTAATCCCAATCCTTACCTTCCCCCATTCACTGAGTTTGAATGAAGACCTCTAGTGAGGTAAGTACACATATACACACACCAGCTTGATATGTCCCTTGTCCCCTGCCTTTTTACCCACAGAGTAACAGCCCTGTCTCTCATTCTATTCTTTATTTTTCTATACTTGTCCTAGAGGTGAGAAGAGCTGACAAATCAGAATTGAAAAGGTGTGTTACGGAGCCACATGAGGATGCTGCGCTGACTTCTCTCTCCTGGATGCTCTCCGGCCCAAACTGTCCGGTTGTCCGTTTCACCTCTTCTGGACCCCCTTACCCTAAACAGAGTTGCCCCTGATCATAGATCGGGCTGCATCACAGCCTGGTATAGCAACTCCACCGCCGCGGACCGCAGCCGAACACACCATTGGGTGCATACTACCCCCCTCAACGGTGACTTTACCTGCTGCTCCCCCTATGGACATTTCCCTCCTCAGCTGACTAATATTCTGACCCCACCCCAATGGACATTTATTTATTCATCACTGCTACAGTTGTACAGTTGAAGTCGGAAGTCGGAAGTTTACATACACCAAATACTTTTAAACTCAGTTTTTCACAATTTAATCCTAGTAATCATTCGCTGTCTTAGGTCAGTTAGGATCACCACTTTATTTTAAGACTGTGAAATGTCAGAATAATAGTAGAGAGAATTATTTATTTCAGCTTTTATTTCTTTCGTCACATGCCCAGTGTGCCAGAAGTTTACATGCACTCAATTAGTATTTGGTAGCATTACCTTGAAAATGCTTAACTTGGGTCAAACGTTTCGGGTAGCCTTCCACAAGCTTCCCACAATAAGTTGGGTGAGTTTTGGCCCATTCCTCCTGACAGAGCTGGTGTAACTGAGTCAGGTTTGTAGGCTTCCTTGCTTGCACACACTTTTTCAGTTCTGCCCACATATTTTCTATAGGATTGAGGTAAGGGCTTTGTGATGGCCACTCCAATACCTTGATTTTGTTGTCCTTAAGCCATTTTGCCACAACTTTGGACGTATGCTTGGGGTCATTGTCCATTTGGAAGAGCCATTTGCGACCAAGCTTTAACTTCTTGACCTATGTCTTGAGATGTTGCTTCAAAAATGTACATAATGTTCCTGCCTCATGAAGCCATCTATTTTGTGAAGTGCACCAGTCCCTCCTGCAGCAAAACACCCCCACAACATGATGCTGCCACTCCGTGCTTCACGGTTGGGATGGTGTTTTTCGGCGTACAAGCCTCCCCCTTTATCCTCCAAACATAACAATGGTCATTATGGCCAAACAGTTCTATTTTTGTTTCATCAGACCAGAGGACATTTCTCCAAAAACTACGATCTTTGTCCCCATGTGCAGTTGCAAACCGTTGTCTGGCTTTTTTATGGCGGTTTTGGAGCAGTAGCTTCTTCCTTGCTGAGCGGCCTTTCAGCTTATGTCAATATAGGACTCGTTTTACTGTGGATAGATACTTTTGTACCGGATTACTCCAGCATCTTCACAATGTCCTTTGCTGTTGTTCTGGGATTAATTTGCACTTTTCGCTCCAAAGTATGTTCATCTCTAGGAGACAGAACTCAACTCCTTAATGAGCGATATGACGGCTGCGTGGTCCCATGGTGTTTATACTTATGTACTATTGTTTGTACAGATGAATGTGGTACCTTCAGGCGTTTGGAAATTGCTACCAAGGAAGAACCAGACTTGTGAAGGTGAACTATTTTTTTTCTGAGGTCTTGGCTGATTTCTTTAGATTTTCCCATGATGTCAACCAAAGAGGCACTGAGTTTGAAGGTAAGCCTTGAAATACATCCACAGGTACACCGCCAATTGACTCAAATTATGTCAATTAGCCTATCAGAAGCTTCTAAAGCCATGACATKATTTTCCAAGCTGTTTAAAGGCACAGTCAACTTAGTGCATGTAAACCTCTGACTACTGGACTTGTGATACAGTGAACAAGTGAAATAATCTGTCTGTAAACAATTATTGGAAAAATTACTTGTGTCATGCACAAAGTATATATCCTAACCGACTTGCCAAAACTATAGTTTGTTAACAAGAAATGTGTGGAGTGGTTGAAAAACAAGTGTAAATGTATGTAAACTTCCGACTTCAACTGTATATAGCACTATTTCTATTTTTCTTTTCCATTTTCATTGTTTTATTTAATTTAGTCCTGGATGTTGGAGCCCAGAGCTCTGAATCTGATAATCTAGGATTGGACCCATTCCCAATTTTAACTCTGTCTCCCTCTTCGGTATATTACGAGAGGACATCAATGCATTATGTCCCAGTCCAGAAATCAGCAAATGTTAGATTGATGATCTAAGGAAAGAGAACACGAAGCTGAAAGGTACTGTAGACTATATTCATGGCAAGGTGGAGGTGGTGTAAAGGGAGAACAAACAATTTATAGAAACCTTGCTTGATGTACAGTGTCGATCAACGCGGGAATCTAATATTTTAAGGGATAATGGAGAATGACAACAGCAGAGGCTGTGAGGACATTGTCCGAGACTTTATGTCAACTCAACTGAAACTACCCACAGATGTCGTGCGTAATGTAACTTTCTCCGGAGTCCACAGAATGGGTAAGGCATCTGGGAATAGGCCACGGGCTATTATGTTTTGACAATTTTAAGCAAAAGGAAATGGCAAAGAGCAGGGGCAGAGAACTCAGAAACACTGATTTTGGAATGAATGATCACTTCCTTACTGAGATCAATGAAAGGAGAAAAAAACGGTATCCCATCATGAAGGAAAAGCATTGCCTGAATCAACGAGTCTCCATGGTGATGGATAAACTTTACATCAACTGGCAACTGTATCGGGACTCTAGAGTAACTCCCTGGCTATTTTAATCCAATGTTCAAATCTGAGTTTGTGTGTTGTAGTGTATGATAAAAACTTCAACTATAAGGAATACATGCTCTATTGATCTCCACTTCACAAGGAAAGGGTTGCATATAGCTCAGGTTAATGTATGTAGCCTTCCTAACAAAATACATGAGGTTTTTATTAATGTGGTCAACATAAATAATATTCATATTTTGGCTTTGACCGAAACGCATTTAGATGCATCTGTAAATGATGGGCAAATGAACATTCAACGATATAGTCTACTGAGAAGGGACAGGAATCATAGATATAGTCTACTTAGAAGGGACAGGAATAGGAATGGTGGGGGTGTAGCACTGTACATTCAGAATCATATACCTTTTAAGAGGAGGGATGACCTTAATGTATGTCAAACAGAGGCACTATGGGCTCAAGCACATCTGCCTCACCAGGCACCTATATTGGTAGGATGTGTATATAGACCTCCTAGCTCTAAGGTGTCCTATCTGGATGACTTATGCACTGGGTTTGACCAGCCCACAGATAGTAACAGAGGTATATTTATCTTGGGTGATTTTAATATAAATTGGAAGGATCATAATAATTCAAATAGAACTAAATTGATGAGATATGCCGAGATCTGTGGTTTAAAACAAATGGTACCTCTAGATCATCAACTAAACCACTCTGTACCTCCTGGACTCTGATCTCTTTTTCACCTTATTGCCTGTCCACTACCCCTTTGGATTATTAAACATTGTAAGACTCCAACCGTCTGCATCTGGGTCTCGCCTTGTGCCTTGACAATTTTGCAGATTATTTACAAAGAAAATGTATTTACTGAGCAATAATGTAAACACCCATTCTTCCAAACAAGCTATTGTCCAATGGATTGATGATCATATTATGAGCAACAAAACCTGCTCTTTTGTCTACAAACGGTGTCAGTAGAGGAGGTGTTAAACCTATTGAAGTCATTACCCGATGGTAAATCTACAGGTTATGATCTTATGGACAATTTTCTACTTCGCTGTGCTGCTCCCCAGATTACAGCTCCACTGAAATACATATTTAATTGGTCACTGGAAAAGGGAATGTTTGCAAACGTATGGAAGCATGCTAAACTGTCCTATTCCGAAAGACAGCAAAGAACCCATTACTCCTGCCAATTAGTCTACTCCCTTCACTCAGTAAGATATTGGAGGGTATTGTGAGTAGACAAATATGGAAGTACATGGAAAAGAATGATCTGATTACAGCCAATCAGCATGCTCATTGCAAAAACCATTCCACTACCACTGCATTGGTTGACATGACTGACCAGTGGCTCAATCTTATGCATAATGGCAGGTTTGTGGGTGTGCTATTTTTTGATTTTAGTGCAGCATTTGATTTAGTGGATCATGAAATAATTTTGACAAATGCAAAATGCATAATGGTTTTAAGGAGGTAGCATTGAATTGGGTACAGTCATATCTAACTGACAGGGAACAGTCCACCTATATCAATGGTTCATTTTCTTCAACCTCATGCTTTAAACTGTGGAATATCGCAGGGCAGCTGCCTTGGACCACTTCTTTGGACCTTCTGAAACTCAAGCTACTATATTTACAGATGATACTACAGTTTATACAGCAAGCCAATTGGTTCAACAGATACAGCAAGCTCTACAAGTAGATTTGGAAAATATCAGGGACTGGGTTTGCCCGGTCAAAGTTATGTTGGTCTGTTCCACCAGGAAAAGGCCAACACAGCATCGGATACAATTTAGTATGGGAGGAGTACACATTGAGGAAGTGGCAGAAACCAAACTACTGGGAGTGCAGCTAGACAACTGCTTATCATGGTCGTCTCTAACTAATGTAAAAAAAACTTTTAAAAAACTGCATGCATGATCAGAAGGATAGCTAAATATTTACCAGGAAAGATTCTTAAGCAAATAACACTAGCATTAATTGAGAGTCAGGTGAACTACTGTTCTGTGGTCTGGGGAAATGCATCAGCATGAGGAATTAGGAGGCTGCAGATTGCGCAGAACAAAGCAGCAAAGATTGTTTTACTAATGTTTACATATCTGGCATTAGTCATCTCATATGCATATACTGTATTCTATACTATTCTACGGTATCTCAGTCACTTAATAATGTTTACATATCTGGCATTACTCATCTCATATGTATATACTGTATTCTATACTATTCTATTGTATCTTAGTTCGTTCCGCTCTGACATCGCTCGTCCATATATGTATATAGTCTTAATTCATTCCTACTTAGATTTGTGTGTATTGGGTATATGTTGTGTAATTTGTTAGATATTGCTTGTTAGATATTACTGCACTGTCGGAGCTAGAAGCACAAGCATTTCGCTACACCCGCAATAACATCTGCTAATCATGTGTATGTGACCAAAAATATTTGATTTGAACAAAGACAAATAAGACAGCTAGAAACACCTACTTCAAACCCTAGCAAACTAATACATTGCTATAGCCTACACAATATCACACATTTTCCTTTTTAGCTGTGCCACCAAATGTTTGCATACTACTGGTAAAGTGAACAGGTTTAGCTAACTTCTTGGAACTATAGGGGGTGCTGTTCCGCATTAGCATATTTGTGTCTCCAAATTAAACTGCCTCGTGCTAAATTCTTGATCGACATATGATATTATTGTTATATTGGATAGAAAACACCTTCTAGTTTCTATAGAAGTTGGAATTTTGTCTCTGAGTGGTACAGAACAATTTCTACAGCAACTTTTCATGACAGGGTTCAGATTTCAGAAATTTACCTCTATCTGGAGTCTGTTTTTAAGGCGACAGTGAATGCTATGAAGAAACCGACACTGCCTACGTCTTCCTCTGGGTGTCTGTACGTCATCACGTTTTCAATGGAATCGATGGACATTCACAGCCATTATAAAAGACCAAAATGTATAGAGACCGAGCCCTTTCTCGTCGGCGCCTGACGTGAAGGCATCGGACTTGCCTCTCAAATCGTTTTCTAACCAGCAATATTTCTCCGGTCATGTTTTCAGGCGTTATAGTTGTTAAAAACATCATAAATGTAGTTAATTTGAACCGTTTCTATAGCAATTTATATCCGTTTTAGTGGCGATTTTGAGGAATTTATTTATTGGTGCACTCTGAAACTTTAGGACACGTTTTGGGGTGTCGGTCGTTTGGAGTGGACATTCGAAGAACAGAGGACATCTATCGACCAAAAGACTTTTATAACATAGAAAGGATACATGCCCAAGAATCTGATGAAAGAACAGCTCAAAGTAAGAATATTTAATATGATAAATCGTGTTTCTGTCGAAATATTTTTAAACGCATATTTCGCCATTTTGTTGGTATAGCTTCACTTGGCCAACCCGGTTATTGAAAATAAGGATAATTTTAAAAAGTAAATCAGCGGTTGCATTAAGAACTAATTTGTCTTTCGATGCTGTCAACCGTATTTTTTAAGCAAGTATATGATTAGCTTTCAATTAAAACTAGATCAACTCTGATAGATGACGTCAGACATATGGAGGCTTGATTTACCTAGTATTTTTATGTGTAACCACGGTTTGTATGGCTAAATATGCACCTTTTCGAACAAAACTGTACATGATATTGTAAATATGTTACAGGAGTGTCATCGGAAGAATTCTGAGAAGGTTAGTGAAAAATTAATATATTTTGGCTGGTGATCTACGTAGTATAGCGCTCTTTGGCTGGAATCGATGCTCTGGTAACGTTTGCACTTGGTATGCTAACTTATCGATTATTGTGGTTTCGCTGAAAAACGCTTAGAAAATCTGAAATATGGTCTGGAATCACAAGAACTGGGTCTTTTCCATTGCTATGCTTTGTCTATTTATGAAATGTTTTTGATGAGTAATTGGTCATACACGTTGCTCTATCTAGTAATTCTTAGTCGATTGCGATGGTCGGTGCAATTGTTAACTGTGATTCTACCTGAATATTGCACTTTTTTCTACAAAAAACTACCTATACCTGAAATGTTATCAGACTGTCATCTGAATAGGTTTTTTCTTGGTTATGATCATCAATATCTTAGTTGAGCCGAATTGGTGATGCACTGAAGAGTAAGAACGTATGGAGTTAGAATAGTGGTGATTTTGCGAACGTGTTTAGCTAATAGATTTACATATTTGTCTCCTGTAAAACATTTAAAAATCTGAAATGGTGTTTATTCACAAGATCTGTATCTTTCATCTGGTGTCTTGGACTTGTGATTTATGATATTTAGTGCTACTATCTATGTGAAGCTATGCTAGCTATGCTAATCAGTGTGTGGGGGGTGGGGGTGCTCCCGGATCCGGTTTCTAGGCATAGAGGCTAACAGTTTTAGCTTTAAATAAACAATGGTTAGTGGAAGAGGCATAGGACATCCTGGCCAACAAAAACAATGATTTATGTTGCACAGAGAGGAGCAAGTGAACCAAATCACACATAGTTGTGACAGCTAAGGAGGACACTCCGTTGGGGTGTTTATGCCAAATATGCTCTCCCATTGAGTAAATACATCCGGTGACATCTAGATGCTACCAAATATTAGTTATCTTGAGTAGCTGCTATCCTAGCTGAAATACTCATAATCCTGGGAGGGAAAAAATTCTCGCAACGTTACTAGTTTCCACCGCCGACACTTGTTGGCTACAGCTGACTGATGTCAGTGCACTTACAGTAGGTCGGCAGGCACTCGATACAACATGGTGCCCTGGTCATTTGCATCAGCTGGAAGCAGCTCGCGGAATACGGCCACACAACCGGTTATTGTGTTAAATGCGGCTCGTCAATCCCCAAAAAATATGGTCATCTTTTGAACTGCTGGAAACAAGCCTGTTCTCTGTAGTAATGGTGGAAACATAACGGTCACTAATCGTGCCTCAGTGTATCTCTATGGCACTCAGAAGCTGCGATACAGCCTGTAATCACAATATTCTCTGGGTGATGCTTCTTAGGTTCCACAGATATTTCCGAGCAATTTAGAGCAAACCGAATGGCTTTTGTCAACTTGAGCTAGCTAGCAAATGAATTAGCCAGCTATCTAGCTAGGTTAGCTAAGGAAGTGAGTAATCACGTTGGCTAGCAGTAAAATACACTGCTCAAAAAATAAAGGAACACTTAACAAACACATGTATCTCCAAGTCAATCACACTTCTTGAAAATCAAACTGTCCATTAGGAAGCAACACTGCATTGACAATACATTTCACATGCTGTTGTGCAATGGAATAGACAAAAGGTGAAAATATAGGCAATTAGCAAGACACCCCAAGCATAAAGAGTGGTTCTGCAGGTGTGACCACAGACCACTTCTCAGTTCCTATACTCCTGGCTGATGTTTTGGTCACATTGAATGCTGGCGGTGCTTTCACTTCTAGTGGTAACATGAGACGGAGTCTACAACCCACACAAGTGGCTCAGGTAGTGCAGCTCATCCAGGGATGGCACATCCAATGCGAGCTGTGGCAAGAAGGGTTGCTGTGTCGTGCAGCGTAGTGTCCAGAGCATGGAGGCCTACCAGGAGACAGGCCAGTACATCAGGAGACGTGGATGAGGCCGTAGAGGAAAACAACCCAGCAGAGGACCGCTACCTCCGCCTTTGTGCAAGGAGGAGCAGTGGAAAACTGACAGAGCCCTGCAAAATGACCTCAGCAGGCCACAAATGTGCATGTGTCTGCTCAAAACGTCAGAAGAAACAGACTCCATGAGGGTGGTATGAGGGGCCCGGACGTCCACAGGTGGGGGTTGTGCTTACAGCCCAACACCGTGCAGGACGTTTGGCATTTCCAAGAAACACCAAATTCGCCACTGGCGCCCTGTGCTCTTCACAGATGAAAGCAGGTTCACACGCACATGGACAGACGTGACAGAGTCTGGAGACGCCGTGGAGAACGTTCTGCTGCCTGCAACATCCTCCAGCATGACCGTTTGGCGGGGTCAGTCATGGTGTGCGGTTGCATTTCTTTGGGGGCCGCACAGCCCTCCATGTGCTCGCCAGAGGTAGCCTGACTGCCATTAAGTACCGAGATGAGATCCTCAAGCCCCTTGTGAGACCAATGCTGGTGCGGTTGGCCCTGGGTTCCTCCTAATGCAAGACAATGCTAGACCCTCATGTGGCTGGAGTGTGTCAGCAGTTCCTGCAAGAGAAGCATGATGCTATGGACTGGCCCGCGCCCGTTCCCCATGACCGAATCCAATTGAGCACATCTGGACATCATGTCCGCTCCCATCCACCAACGCCACGTTGCACACAGACTGTCCAGGAGTTGGCGGATGCTTTAGTCCAGTCTGGAGAGATCCCTCAGGAGACCATCCGCCACCTCATCAGGAGCATGCCCAGGCGTTGTAGGAGGTCATACACACGTGGAGGCCACACACACTACTGAGCCCCATTTTGACTTGTTTAAGAAATTACATAAAGTTGATCACCCTGTAGTTGTGGTTTTCCACTTTAAGTTTGAGTGTGACTCCAAATCCAGACCTCCATGGGTTGATACATTTGATTTCCATTGATCATTTTTGTGTGATTTTGTTGTCAGCACATTCAACTATGTAAAGAAAAAAGTATTTAATAAGAATATTTCATTCATTCAGATCTAGGATGTGTTATTTTAGTGTTCCCTTTATTTTTTTGAGCAGTGTACTTATAAACAAGGCAAGGTACCTTCCCAGCAGCTGCTCAAAATATTCTTCCATTTCACAGCCGCTTCTTGAAGATATTTACCAAAATATTCTGAGCTTCATGTGTCTCACCCGACAGCATAAGGTTGGTGCCTGAAATGGATCTGGATTTGAATCTACAGTAGGCATAAGCTATTACTTTAAAGAAATACAGTCTGTCATAGTCATTTTTACAGGAGACTTCCGAATTACAGTTAATAACAGTATTTTCCAGCATTTTACCCATAATGCAGTGCAATCTACAGCATGAATGCTGTAAAACACATGTATGGTATTATACTGTGCATCCTACAGTGTTTTACTGTTGAAATTACAGAAAAGTCTAACAGGGCACACTTTATGGATGGGAGTATATGCTGTAGTACACAAAATTGTCATTTTACTGGGGTTGGTAAGCAGTTTATCAGCATTTTTGTTTTATGTACAGTATGTGTGCTACAGGGATATGTTCAAATGTGAATGCACTCAAACTTAATTAAACCGTAAAAGAGTGGTAGAAATGTACCCTATACAACACTATCCCCTCATGTACTAATAAAAAGGTCCATGTGAAATAATCAAAGTGTGAGATATTGGGGCCTTCTTAGATTGCTGTCAAGCATGATTCATGTGGAGGTCTGGGGGCCGACTGCTAAGTTCGTCTGTGAGTGGCAGAGGCAGAGATATTATTTCCCCTGCTGTTCTGATGCTGCTGAATGATTAGGATTGGTTGACATTGTGGTTAGGTGTGTGGCTTGGATGAGGGGCTGATRACACATGTAATGAAGACTGGGGCAAGCCGCTTGGAAACCACATATACTACAGGCTTCCGGAAGTGACTGCAGTCAGAGAGAGACACGAAAAGCTGTACCACCGAGTGTATGAGAGCTAGAGACATTTTAAATGAAAACCTAAAGATCTTGAAATGTTGAGACATAAATTGAGCTGACAGTCTGCGACCTTTGTGTCCCTTTTGGATGATCTATCCATCCTTTAAAGGCAAGCCAACAGTGGGATAGAGATGATGGGAATGGAGGGTGGTATGGTTGCTGACAACAAAATTGTTACACATCATTTTTTTTAAGCCAAAAGAGGATAGGATTTTTTTTGTGCAGAAAGAACTTCAGTTATAAACCATATCGCACTCAACATAATCACCACTTTGTTTGTTAAGACGGCAGAGAACACAGAGATAAAGTTTGTTCTGTCGATACAAATATTTGGTCGTTCTCCCAAAGATCCTATACTCTGTGCCAAAGTCCACTCATTTCGGTCAAGATGTCAGTAGACTGCACAGATAGATTCATTACAACAAGACACTTGAGATAAGCTTTCAGAACAAAGAAATAGGACCAAACGAGAAGGTTGGGAACTAATAAGGAGAAGTACATTTTAGTGGCTCGGATAAGCCTGAACTTGTATTTAGCTTGATTGTTGGCCATCGCTGTATAAGCCCAAAAATATTTAATGGAGAATTTGGAGCCAGACGGAACAATAATTAATTGCTTATGAAAACGTGTACCTGCCAAAGACCATATAACATAAATCTTTGTTAAATGAAGCATCATAATCGAGGAATTCCAAAACATAAAATATATTAGACTGAGCTACTTGACTGGTGGGGCCCTGAAGCAATTTAGCGTCATACTCATAAAGAAACCATTTGGTGGGCTTGGACCTATGTCCTGTTTACTCTTGGCTGGTTCCCTGCATCTTGCCCCAGTTTATTTGATTAAACTATGTAAAGAGATGATCTATTTTTTTAACAGGCAAGGGCTTTTGATACAAAAACGTCCTTGAATTACTTTATGATATCAAACGAATCATTAAACATCGTACATCTACTTTTTGGGGCACGACAATGGATTACAGAATGCCTTAAATGTCATATCTAGCAGAAGTAGTGATGTTTGAAGGGTAGGTGAAGAACTGCTCCGCGTTGGAGTTTTGAGAGATCAAAACCCCTGTCTGTCAGTAAGTTTGGATGTGGAACAAGTGACACAGAAACCACACAAACCTCCAGAAATTGCTGAAATTAACAAACAAACCCACCCACAACTTAAGGGGTAGGTAGCATAAACGTAACCACAAATTATATTAATCACATGCGCCAAACAGCTGTAGACCTTACATTGAAATGCTTACTTACAAGCCCCTAACCAACAATGCAGTTTAAATATATGAATAAGAATAAGAAATAAAAGTAACAAGTAGTTAAAGAGCAGCAGTAAAATAACAATAGCGAGACTATATACAGGGTGTACCGGTACAGAGTCAATGTGCGGGGGCACCGGTTAGTCGAGGTAATTGAGGTAATATGTACATGTAGGTAGAGTTATTAAAGTGACTATGCATAGATAATAACATTTACATTACATTTAAGTCATTTAGCAGACGCTCTTATCCAGAGCGACTTACAAATTGGTGCATTCACCTTATGATATCCAGTGGAACAACCACTTTACAATAGTGCATCTAACTCTTTTAAGGGGGGGGGGGGGGGTTAGAAGGATTACTTATATCCTATCCTAGGTATTTCCTTAAAGAGTGGGGTTTCAGGTGTCTCCGGAAGGTGTGATTGACTCCGCTGACCTGGCGTCGTGAGGGAGTTTGTTCACCATTGGGGTGCCAGAGAGCGAACAGTTTTGACTGGGCTGAGCGGGAACTGTACTTCGTCAGAGGTAGGGAGGCGAGCAGCCAGAGGTGATGAACGAAGTGCCCTTGTTTGGGTGTAGGGCCTGATCAGAGCCTGAAGGTACGGAGGTGCCGTTCCCCTCACAGCTCCGTAGGCAAGCACCATGGTCTTGTAGGCGGATGCGAGCTTCAACTGGAAGCCAGTGGAGAGAGCGGAGGAGCGGGGTGACGTGAGAGAACTTGGGAAAGTTGAACACCAGACGGGCTGTGGCGTTCTGGATGAGTTGTAGGGGTTTAATGGCACAGGCAGGGAGCCCAGCCAACACGCGAGTTGCAGTAATCCAGACGGGAGATGAAAAGTGCCTGGATTAGGACCTGCGCCGCTTCCTGCGTGAGGCAGGGTCGTACTCTGCGAATGTTGTAGAGCATGAACCTACAGGAACGGGTCACCGCCTTGATGTTAGTTGAGAACGACAGGGTGTTGTCCAGGATCACGCCAAGGTTCTTAGCACTCTGGGAGGAGGACACAATGGAGTGTCAACCGGATGGCGAGATCATGGAACGGGCAGTCCTTCCCCGGGAGGAAGAGCAGCTCCGTCTTGCCGAGGTTCAGCTTGAGGTGGTGATCCGTCATCCACACTGATATGTCTGCCAGACATGCAGAGATGCGATTCACCACCTGGTTATCAGAGGGGGAAAGGAGAAGATTAATTGTGTGTCGTCTGCATAGCAATGATGGAGAGACCATGTGAGGATATGACAGAGCCAAGTGACTTGGTGTATAGCGAGAATAGGAGAGGGCCTAGAACAGAGCCCTGGGGGACACCAGTGGTGAGAGCACGTGGTGGCGAGACAGATTCTCGCCACGCCACCTGGTAGGAGCGACCTGTCAGGTAGGACGCAATCCAAGCGTGGGCCGCGCCGGAGATGCCCAGCTCGGAGGGGGAGAGGAGGATCTGATGGTTCACAGTATCAAAGGCAGCCGATAGGTCTAGAAGGATGAGAGCAGAGGAGAGAGAGTTAGCTTTAGCAGTGCGGAGCGCCTCCGTGACACAGAGAAGAGCAGTCTCAGTTGAATGACTAGTCTTGAAACCTGACTGATTTGGATCAAGAAGGTCATTCTGAGAGAGATAGCAGGAGAGCTGGCCAAGGACGGCACGTTCAAAGTTTTGGAGAGAAAAGAAAAGAAGGGATACTGGTCGGTAGTTGTTGACATCGGAGGGATCGAGTGTAGGTTTTTTCAGAAGGGGTGCAACTCTCGCTCTCTTGAAGACGGAAGGGACGTAGCCAGCGGTCAAGGATGAGTTGATGAGCGAGGTGAGGTAAGGAGAAGGTCTCCGGAAATGGTCTGGAGAAGAGAGGAGGGGATAGGGTCAAGCGGGCAGGTTGTTGGGCGGCCCCGTCACAAGACGCGAGATTTCATCTGGAGAGAGAGGGGAGAAAGAGGTCAAAGCACAGGGTAGGGCAGTGTGAGCAGAACCAGCTGTGTCGTTTGACTTAGCAAACGAGGATCGGATGTCGTCGACCTTCTTTTCAAAATGGTTGACGAAGTCATCAGCAGAGAGGGAGGAGGGGGGAGGAGGGGGAGGAGGATTTCAGGAGGGAGGAGAAGGTGGCAAAGAGCTTCCTAGGGTTAGAGGCAGATGCTTGGAATTTAGAGTGGTAGAAATTGGCTTTAGCAGCAGAGACAGAAGAGGAGAATGTAGAGAGGAGGGAGTGAAAGGATGCCAGGTCCGCAGGGAGGCGTGTTTTCCTCCATTTCGCTCGGCTGCCCGGAGCCCTGTTCTGTGAGCTCGCAATGAGTCGTCGAGCCACGGAGCAGGAGGGGAGGACCGAGCCGGCCTGGAGGATAGGGGACATAGAGAGTCAAAGGATGCAGAAAGGGAGGAGAGGAGGGTTGAGGAGCAGAATCAGGAGATAGGTTGGAGAAGGTTTGAGCAGAGGGAGAGATGATGGATGGAAGAGGAGAGAGTACGGGGGAGAGAGAGCGAAGGTTGGGACGGCGCGAAAACCATCCGAGTGGGGGCAGTGTGGGAAGTGTTGGATGAGAGCGAGAGGGAAAAGGATAAAGGTAGTGGTCGGAGACTTGGAGGGGAGTTGCAATGAGATTAGTGGAAGAACAGCATCTAGTAAAGATGAGGTCAAGCGTATTGCCTGCCTTGTGAGTAGGGGGGGAAGGTGAGAGGGTGAGGTCAAAAGAGGAGAGGAGTGGAAAGAAGGAGGCAGAGAGGAATGAGTCAAAGGTAAGACGTGGGGAGGTTAAAGTCACCCAGAACTGTGAGAGGTGAGCCATCCTCAGGAAAGGAACTTATCAGGCGCGTCAAGCTCATTGATGAACTCTCCAAGGAACCTGGAGGGCGATAAATGATAAGGATGTTAAGCTTGAAAGGGCTGGTAACTGTGACAGCATGGATTCAAAGGAGGCGATAGACAGATGGGTCAGGGGAGAAAGAGAGAATGTCCACTTGGGAGAGATGAGGATCCCAGTGCCACCACCCCGCTGACCAGAAGCTCTCGGGGTGTGCGAGAACACGTGGGCAGACGAGGAGAGAGCAGTAGGAGTAGCAGTGTTATCAGTGGTAATCCATGTTTCCGTCAGTGCCAAGAAGTCGAGGGACTGGAGGGAAAGCATAGGCTGAGATGAACTCTGCCTTGTTGGCCCGCAGATCGGCAGTTCCAGAGGCTGCCTGAGACCTGGAACTCCACGTGGGTCGTGCGCGCTCTGGGACCACCAGTTATAGTAGCAGCGGCCCACCGGTGTGAAGCGTTTGTATGGTCTGTGCAGAGAGGAGAGAACAGGGATAGACAGACACAATAGTTGACAGGCTACAGAAGAGGCTACGCTAATGCAAAGGAGATTGGAATGACAAGTGGACTACACGTCTCGAATGTTCAGAAAGTTAAGCTTACGTTGCAAAAAATCTTATTGAGACTAAAATGATATAGTACTGCTGGCTGGTGAAATAGGCTAGCTAGCAGTGGCTGCGTTGTTGACTTTGTTTGAAAGTGTAGCTGGCTAGGTAACCTCTAACTGGCTAGGTAACCTCGACAATTACTCTAGACTACACAATTATCTTGGATACAAAGACGGCTATGTAGCCCAGCTAAGATCAAACAAATCAAACTGTTGTATCTGTATATGAAGATGAAATGTATATCTACCTGTGGAGCAAAGCGGAATGCAACTACTCGCTCCAACCCGGAAGTGCGTATCGTAGAGGGAGAGGCAATAGAAGTGTTGTTTCTTGTATTATTGTCTTTCCCCTTTCTTCTGTCCTTATTTTGTCCCACTTTGTCCCTTCTTTGTCCCTTCTTCTCTTCTGCCAACTAGACACTCCTTGTTAGCTAGCTAGCTTCTTRCAGGAATGTCCCTAGCAACTGCCTAGCAACGGGTAAACAACTTAGCTAGCTAAGAAAACGGTATAATTTTATGAAAAATTGTTACTTTTTCAAAAGCCTTTCTTCTTTGTTTGCTGCTTGTTTGGTCTCCTATTCAGTTTGCAMTTTTCTTTTGATTTTTTTTCGATGTACTTTACTCTAAAAAAACATTTAAATTTCAATATTTGTAGGAGCTCATCTTTTCAGCTGCTGCTGCTTAATTTGGAACTCCGGAACATAACGGAGAGTAACAGCGGCGTAAAAAAAGGGGGGGGGGGGCAATGCAAATAGTCTGGGTAGCCATTTGATTAGATGTTCAGGAGACTTATGGCTTGGGGGTAGAAGCTGTTTAGACACCTCCTGGAACTAGACATGGCACTCTGGTACCGTTTGCATGCGGTAGCTGAGAGAACAGTCTATGACTAGGGTGGCTGGAGTCTTGAACAATTTTTAGGGCCTTCCTCTGACACCGCCTGGTATAGAGATCCTGGATGGCAGGAAGCTTGGCCCAAGTGATGTACTGGGCCATATGCACTGCCCTCTGTAGTGCCTCGTGGTCGGAGGCCGAGCAGTTGCCATACCAGAAAGTGATGCAACCAGTCAGGATGCTCTCGATTGGGCAGCTGTAGAACCTTTTGAGGATCTGAGAACCCATGCCAAATCTTTTCAGTCTCCTGAGGGGGAATAGGTTTTGTCGTGCCCTCTTCACGACTGTCTTGGTGTGCTTGGACCATGATAGTTTGTTGGTGATGTGGACACCAAGGAACTTGAAGCTCTCAACCTGCTCCACTACAGCCCTGTCGATGAGAATGGGGGCGTGCTCGGTCCTCCTTTTCCTGTAGTCCACAATCATCTCCTTTGTCTTGATCACATTGATGGAGAGGTTGTTGTCCTGGCACCACATGGCCAGGTCTCTGACCTCCTCCCTATAGGCTGTCACGTTTTACATCGGCTGCGGAGAGCGTGATCACACTCATCAGGAACAGCTGGTGCTCTCATGCGTGTTTCAGTGTTATGTGCTTCGAAGCGAGTATAGAAGTAGTTTAGCTCGTCTGGTAGGCTCGTCTCACTGGGCAGCTCTCGGCTGTGCTTCCCTTTGTAGTCTGTAATGGTTCGCAAGTCCTGCCACATCTGATGAGCGTCGAAGTCGATGTATTACGATTCAATCTTAGTCCTGTATTGACACTTTGCTTCTTTGATGGTTCGTTGGAGGGCATAGCGGGATTTCTTATAAGCTTCCGGGTTAGAAACCCGTTCCTTGAAAGCGGCAGCTCTAGCATTTAGCTCAGTGCGGATGTTGCCTGTAACCCGTGGCTTCTGGTTGGGGTATGTGCGTACGGTCACTGTGGGGGGATGTCATCAATGCACTTATTGAAGAAGCCAATGACTGATGTGGTGTAGTCCTCAATGCCATAGTAAGAATCCCAGAACATATTCCAGTCTGTGCTAGAAAAACAGTCCTGTAACTTAGCATCTGCCTCATCTGACCACTTTTTTAGTGACAGAGTCACTGGTGTGTCCTGCTTTAATTTTAGCTTGTAAGCAGGAATCAGGAGGATAAAATTATGGTCAGATTTGCCAAATGGATGGCCAGGGAAAGCTTTGTACCCGTCTCTGTGTTTGGAATAAAGGTGGTCTAGAGTTTTTTTCCCCCTCTGGTTGCACATTTACCATGTTGATAGAAATTTGGTAAAACAGATTTATAAGTTTACCTGCATTAAAGTCCCCGGCCACTAGGAGCGTCACCTCTGGATGAACGTTTTCCTGTTTGCTTGAGGCGAAACACACCTCATTGAGTACGGTCTTAGTGCCAGCATCGGTCTGTGGTGGTATGTAGACAGCTACAAAAAATACAGATGAAAACTCTAGGTTAGACGGTGTGGTCTACAGCTTATTGTGAGATACTCTACCTCAGGCGAGCAAAACCTCGAGACTTCCTTAGATATCGTGCACCAGCTGTTGTTTACATATATGCATAGACCGCCACCCCTTGTCTTACCAGACGATGCTGTTCTATGCTGCCGATACAGCATATAACCAGCTAGCTGTATGTTGATGATGCCGTTGTTCAGCCACGACTCTGTGAAGCATAAGATATTACAGTTTTTAACGTCCCATTGGTAGTTTAATCTTCCTCGTAGGTCGTCGATTTTATTTTCAAATGATTGCACGTTAGCTAGTAAAATGGAAGGCAGGGTTTTTTTGGGGGATCGCCACAAATTCTCAGAAGACAGCCCAACCTCCATCCTCTTTTTCTCCGTCGTCTCTTCACGCAAATGACAGGGATTTGGGCCTGTTCCCGGGAAAGCAGTATGTCGCTCACGTCGGGCTCGACTTAGTCGTTAAAAAAAAACTGTTCTGATGTCCACAAGTTATTTTCGGTCATTAGAGACGGTAGCAGCAACATTATGTACAAAATAAGTTAAAAAATGAACATAAAAACACAATCGGTTAGGAGCACGTAAAACGTCAGCAATATTTTCCGGCACCGTCTTCCACTTTGTATTAGTATACGCATAAAAAGTTCCAATGCAAAGTCACTTTTCTATTTTTGGAGTTATTAAATAAAACCAGACAGAATTCCGAAAAGTCTCGAAGTCAGGGCATTTCAGGCAAATTATAAATAAGTGCACTCAGGCTATCCTAGTTACTTTAAGGAGCAGCTCTCTCTCTGTGGGTCTAACCCCAAGAAGATCTGGAAAATGGTTAAAGACCTGGAGAATAAACCCTTCCTCCTCACAGCTGCCCATGTCTTTTAATGTTGATGGTGTGGTTGTTACTGACAAGGAGCACATGGCTGAGCTCTTTAATCCCCACTTCATTAAGTCAGGATTCCTATTTGACTCTGCCATGCCTCCTTGCCAGTGAAACATTTCCTCATCTCCCAACCCTTCTAATGTGACTATCCCCATTGCTCCTCCCTCTTTTCCCCTGCCACGCTACAAAGTTTCTCCCTGCAGGCGGTCACTGAGTCTGATGTGCTAAAGGAGCTCCTTAAACTTGACCCCCAAAAAACATCTAGTTCAGATGGCTTCTTCAAGGTTGCTGCCCAATGTCATCGCCAAGCCTATCTCTGACCTTTTTAACCTGTCTCTCCTCTCTGGGGAGGTTCCGATTGCTTGGATGGCAGCCACGGTGCGTCCTTTCAAGCTGATCCTAATTGTTATAGGCCAATAATCAACTGACTGGCATTCTTTATGTCAATAGTATTCTGTTGGGTATGCAATCTGGTTTCCGCTCAGGTTATCGATGTGTCAGTACAACCTTAAAGGTCCTAAATGATGTCACCATTGCTCTTGATTCTAAGCAATGTTGTGCTGCTATTTTTATAGACTTGGCCAAAGGTTTTGATACGGTAGACCATTCCATACTTGTGGGCCAACTAAGGAGTATTGGTGTCTCTGAGGGGTCTTTGGCCTGGTTTGCTAACTACCTCTCTCAAAGAGTGCAGTGTATAAAGTCAGAACATCTGCTGTCTCAGCCACTGCCTGTCACCAAAGGAGTACCCCAAGGCTCAAACCTAGGCCCCACGTTCTTCTCAATTTACATCAACAACATAGCTCAAGCAGTAGGAAGCTCTCTCATTCATTTAAATGCAGATGATACAGTCTTATACTCAGCTGGCCCCTCCCTGTATTTTGTGATAAACGCTCTGCAACAAAGCTTTTTTAGTGTACAACAAGCGTTCTCTGCCCTTAACCTTGTTCTGAACACCTCCAAAACAAAGGTAATGTGGTTTTGTAAGAAGAATGCCCCTCTCCCCACTGGTGTGATTACTAACTCTGAGGGTTTAGAGCTTGAGGTAGTCAACTCATACAACTACTTGGGAGTATGGCTAAACGGTACACTGTCCTTCTCCGAGCACATATCAAAGTTTCAGGCTAAGTTAAATCTAGACTTGGTTTCCTCTATTGTAATTGCTCCTCTTTCACCACAGCTGCCAAACTAACCCTGATTCAGATGACCATCCTACCCATGCTATATTATGGAGATGTAATTTATAGATAGGCAGGTGCTCTCGAGCGGCTAGATGTTCTTTACCATTCGGCCATCAGATTTGCCAGCAATGCTCCTTATAGGACACATCACTGCACTCTATACTACTCTGTAAACTGGTCATATCTGTATACCCATCGCAAGATCCACTGGTTGATGCTTATTTATAAAACCCTCTTAGGCCTCACTCCCCCCTATCTGAGATACCTACTGCAGCCCTCATCCTCCACATACAACACCCGTTCTGCCAGTCACATTCTGTTAAAGGTCCCTAAAGCACACACATCCCTGGATCGCTTCTCTTTTCAGTTCACTGCAGCTAGTGACTGGAACGAGCTGAAAAGAACACTCAAACTGGACCGTTTTATCTCAATCTCTTCATTCAAAGACTCAATCATGGACACTCTTACTGACAGTTGTGGTTGCTTCGCGTGATGTATTGTTGTCTCTACCTTTTTGCCCTTTGTGCTGTTGTCTGTGCCCAAAAATGTTTGTACCATGTTTTGTGCTGCAACCATGTTGTGCTGCTACCATGTTGTTGTTGTGTTGCTACCATAACTGCCTTGCCTAGTTAAATAAAGGTTAAATAAAAAATGATGTCAACATTTCTGTTGTGTGATGTAATATGAAGGACCCGGCAAGCCAGCCTATTCCCTATAATGTGAACTCTAACAGAAATAACTTCAAATGTATAACTTCAAATTAAACCAAATTATTTGCACTCATGACTACTGGTTTCAAAAACATTTTCACGAAACTTACGAGCAAATACTTTATGAATTGATTGATAAAAATCTACTTCCAAGGTTGCTAGCCAACTAGCCGGCTAACGTTAGCCCTAGTAGCCTTTTAACGTTAGCCCTACTATCCAACTAATGTTACAGTGCCTTCGGAAAGTATTCAGAACCCTTGACTTTTTCCACCCTTTGTTAGGTTACAGTCTTATTTTAAAACTGATTAAATTGTTCATCAATCTACACACAATATCCCATAATGACAAAGCAAAAACAGGTTTTTAGAAATGTTTGCTAATTTATTTAAAAAATTTACTGATATATCACATTTACATAAGAACTCAGACCCTTTACTTAGGACTTTGTTGAAGCAGCTTGTAACGGTTTTCTTCCTGAGATGAAGGAGAGGACCAAAACGCAGCGCGGCTAGTGTTCAACATGTTTAATAACAAAGAGACGATAACGTGAACACTATACAAAATACAAAATAACAAACGTGAAAACCGAGACAGACCTATCTGGTGCAGAACAGAAAGACAGGAAACAACCACCCACAAACCCCAACACAAAACAAGCCACCTAAATATGGTTCCCAATCAGAGACAATGACAAACACCTGCCTCTGATTGAGAACCATATCAGGCATACATAGAAATGGACAAACTAGACACACAACATAGAATGCCCACCCAGCTCACGTCCTGACCACCACTAAAACAAGTAAAACACACAAGAACTATGGTCAGAACGTGACACAGCTTTGGCAGTGTTTACAACCTTGAATCTTCTTGGGTATGATGCACCAAGCTTGGCACACCTGTATTTCTCCCATTGTTCTCTGCAGATCCTCTCAAGCTCTGTCAGGTTGGATGGGGAGCGTTGCTGCACAGCTATTTCCAGGTCTGTCCAGAGATGTTGGATTGGGTTCAAATCCGGGCTCTGGCTGGGCCACTCAAGGACATTCAGAGACTTGTCCCAAAGCCACTCCTGCATTGTCTTGTCTGTGTGGTTGTCTTGGCTGCATTGTCTTGGCTGTGTGGTCTTGGCTGAAAAATATCCCCACAGCATGATGCTGCCACCACCATGCTTCACCGTAGGGATGGTGCCAGGTTTGCTCCAGACGTGACGCTTGGCATTCAGGCCAAAGAGTTCAATCTTGATTATATCAGACCAGATAATCTTGTTTTTCATGGTCTTTGAGTCTTTAGGTGCCTTTTGGCAAACTCCAAGCGGGCTCTCATGTGCCTTTTACTGAACAGTGGCTACCGTCTGGCCACTCTACCATAAAGACCTGATTGTTGGAGCGCTGCAAAGATGGTTGTCCTTCTGGAAGGTTCTCCCATCTCCACAGAGGAACTCTAGAGCTCTGTCAGAGTGACCATCAGGTTCTTGGTCACCTTCCTGACAAAGGCCCTTCTCAGTTTGAAAACTGGTACCCATCCCCAGATCTGTGTCTCAACACAATCCTGTCTCGGAGCACTATTCCTTCGACCTCCTGGCTTGGTTTTTGCTCTGATATGCACTGTCAACTGTGGGACCTTATCTAGACAGGTGTGTGACTTTCCAAATGATGTCCAATCAATTGAATTCATCACAGGTGGACTTTATCACAGGTGGAGCCATGTGCTCAAGTTGTAGAAACATCTCATGGATGATCAATGGAAACAGGATCCACCTGAGCTCAATTTCGAGTTTCATAGAAAGGGTCTGAATACTTATGTAAATACTGTATTTCTGTTGTTTATTTTATAAATTTGCCTTTTCTAAAAAGCAGATTTTTTTGTCATTATGGGGTATTGTGTGTAGATTGCTGAGGATTAAAAAAACATTTTTAGAATAAGGCTTTAATGTAACAAAATGTGGAAAAAGTCAATGGTTCTCTGAATACTTTCCGAAAGCACTGTATGTTAGCTTTGAATTAGTCAGCCAGTTGCTATAAACACCCAGCTTACAGCTACATTAAAGTAAATCAAAGTTTTGGAAATACATAATGCCATCTAACCAAATATCAAAGAATGTTAGCTATATGCAGTTATCTTAGCCAGAAAGCTATTTAGCCATCTAACGCTGGCTATTAGCATAGCCAGCCTAGCCATCCAGCATGGTTATAGTCGGCAAGCAAGAGCCCAACTACCGGAGACCAGTTAGAACACAACTAACACAACACAACTAAGACATAACCACAGATCAAAAGAGCAGAGACTTACAGATTGATGGCTTGGGCCCATCTGATGGTAAGAATCAGGGAAAATGTTATAAAAAACTTTAGCGAGAAAAATCCTAAATAGATCGTTTCCAGATGTCAGTCAGCTAACACGCTAGCACTAAGCCAAGGTTGAAAAAGTTACAAAACTCCCGTAGCTTACTTCACAGAGAACATGCCAAAAAGTTGGCAAAACAAAAAGGAGGTACTAATGTTACACAAATAGAGCACGCAGGTATGATTTTTTCTTTAGGTTTGAGCCCACGGAAAGAAGGCACCAGAGCCTGCAGTGCTAACGAGTTCCCACTAGATGACACAGCCACAAAGTCCGTGAAGAGCATGTAGTTTGGCTAACGTTAGCCAGCTTGCGGTAGCACAAAGTAGATCCTCTATATTGAGGTTGAGAAATAGTGCATTGTGGGAAGTTTAGAAGATTTCTGTAAATAAGTTAATAAATATGTAATAACCCAAAAACATAACTATGTTTGTAGTAATAGGTAACCAGATCGTGACTGCAACTAAGTTACTAAGTCTTTGACCACACTGTAATGTTACATTGGTGAGTAAAAACATCAGAGTTCAATGAGGGTAAAACTGTTGGTATGCATACCATTAAAGACTGTCCAACAAGCACAGTTTTTGTTGTGGTGGACAAATATTGTACAGGGTTTTAGGAAACAAATGCTAATCTAAAATATATGCAGGGTATACTGTCAGCCGTTACCGGGCTATTTCTGTGTAAACTGGCAGCAATTTTCTTCAGTGGAATACCATAAAGTAAAGAAATCTTCTGCTGCTATTCAAATTACAACAAAGGAATTGCAAATGTAAAACAGCTGTCAGTGGTAGCAATAAGCATAGACTGAGGCAGAGAATGGTAGCCGTATATGTGAACTTGTAGCAAACATCATCATAACGGGATGAGTGGGGCTGTGTACTTCCTCTATAGTACTGTAGAAACACTGTCCAATAGGTGTTATACAGGTATTATAGGAGTACACAAGTCTTTCCACGTTAAAATTTTTTTGTTGGCCATGCTCATCTTTTCTCTCAGAATGCCAACCATCAACTGAAATAAATAGATGCCAAACTCATATAGGCGGGGGCCTACAGAGTTAGTGATATAGGGGAAACACTGGTGCAGACCCTATCGGAGTAGGACTATACAGACGGCAGCTGTCAAGCGGGAGTACGTGCCAAAGCTAACAGTACTGAAGGGCTCTGCCATGCTGGACTGATTAAGTCCCCAACCTCCTTTTAGCATTGACTGACAGAGCTGGAGAGAGCAGTATTCGATGATGTAACCCGTTTTACACGCATGGGTGGGTAAGTGTTTTGCAGTCTGTGGTATTAAGGTATTTATGTGAGGGAGAGATAATAAAGAAATCAAATAAATTCAGTTGTTTTTCTTTATGACAGCCCTTTTGTCCTTGTATTTTCCAGATTTTTTGTTGTTGATGAATTTCAAACGTTTTCTCTTTCAATCAGATCAAATGAGCTCCAAAATGCCGCACATGTGTACTGAAGTGGTAACCCTCTGACTTCACCAGAGGAGAAAGAGGGTTTGTTCATTCAGGAACAAGAACACCAAAGCAAACATACTGCAACCTGTTTTACATTGTCTTGACGTGACCAAAATGATATGTCTACACGTGTATGTGTGTGTGTGTGTGTGTTTGTGTGACAAGCCAACAAGTTCTCACAGTCTTACTGCAGAACCAGGCGTTTATCCACGTTTCTCCAAAAGCCACATTTCTAAATTTGTCCAAACGTCAAATTTAGGAGGTTAAGGGTAAAGGTTTTTGATAGGAGTAAAACATTAAGTTTAGGCACTCATTCCAAATGGTTAAAGCCAAAATCCGTAGGTTGTGGGCAACCCTATGCCGCCCCACTTCTTGTGTAGTGCTTTCACTTTGAACAAAAACATGGTGATTGAGCCCTAAACCGCCTTGGGCTGGCCTTCTGGGCTAGGTGTGTTTTTGCATTAATCCTGCCTACTGGAATGACCCTGCTGCCCCGGAGCTGGAGAGGAAGTGAATGTCACTTGTAACCTAACGTTATAGACACCAGGAAAAAACAGAGCAGACGAAGCCAACAAGCATCATTCTCTGTTCCTGGGTCTGAATCAACTCGACCCCTAAAGAAAAAAAGAAGCGAGAAAAAAAATACTAATGAACAATCCATAAACCAGATAAACATTGGAAAACATTTTGAAAGGTGGAAGAGTGATGCCGAAATGGACTAGTAACATTAGGTAAGTGTTGGTTTGCGTGTTTAGCCTGCAAGCTATGTTAGCTGCTAACCTTTGTGTTTTCAATATTCAAGCTCACTAACAAGGCTACTTAGCTAGCTAGCTAACATCTTCTGTATTCTGACTGTTTTGTACCCAAAGGAATCTAATGATAGCATCATGTAGCTACACTGCATACACCCCACAAGATGCCCAATGCCTTTATTTCATCTAGCTAACGTTATCTAGCTAAAGTTAGATATGCAGATTGTTGATATGATAGTGTGTTTCGTTTGTAGTTAATAATGCTAGCTAGCTAGGTGGTCAACAGCATTTTCGGCCCAGGACCACCTAAAAAATGCATATAGCTATAATTTTGTCTGCCGGTTAATGTCATGTAAAAGACTGCCGGTCTCACGGTAACTGACCGTTAATTAAAATAAACACGTTTAGCATTTCCAGGCCTCCACGCACACAAGCCGCTGGTGTGAGCCTTTGGAACATCTACATTTCAAAAATCAATAAATCAATTTAATATACACCATCACAATAAATCCATTATATATTTTAGGCAGGTCTAAAGAAACAATGATATGAAGAACAGAATATCAGTTGGCCTACTGTATGTTATCTGGCTGTGCCATACCATAGGCTGTAGGCTTGTTCATTTAGAAGCATAAGTTCTGTGCCATTATTTTATATTATATGATTTTATAGTAAGAAGAATATAATTTAACTTAGCTTTATAAAATCAAAATGATATTTTTCCCATTCCGGAGCGAGCTTAAACAGGTTATGTTGAGTGTAAAAGTGATCATTTGAAACAGGTGTTATGCGCTAGATTTAGAGTTATTTGGCAACTTAAGTTGTGAATGATACAATCCTTAGAATGTCTTGTGCTGCATGATATGCTATAGGCTGATGATGACTTGATAAAGTCGCAATACAGTTTGTGCTCTGCTCCTTGCCTCAGGCTGCACAGCTGTTCGCTCATCAAGTGATCACCATTTTTATTTTATTTAATCTTGTACATCATTATTTTAATTATGTTTTTTTTCGGGTTTGGCCTCATAAGTCTATGCATATGCATATGCTCTAATATGAATATAGGTGTTCTGAATGAATCATCACCTTAGAAAGCGCTGTCCATTTTGTTGTGTTAGGCTTTGAAACAACATCCACAACGACCATGTTTTCCATTCAGTGTCAACCTGTTGTTGAATTTTTTTTTTCAAATTGATCAATCACAGTGAGGTGAGTTTTAAAAGCACTATACTGTTTTGATGATAAGTGTTTGATGTGATTTAAAAATATATATTTTATGTATTTATTTATATATATTTTTTATATGTAATTGATGTGATTTTTGATTGCATTTGCATTGAGCTTAGAGTGGTTAGAGGGACAATACAGCCCTGAGAATCAGGCAATTAGTGACCTGATGGTCTTTAGTGAGTTAGGTACTACCAACGCATGTCTAATTTTATAAGAGGAGATTACCATTACTCAACGGTCACGTGGAATTTGCCTGTGGTCATGACTCATGACTGGCAGTGTGGCAGTAATACTGTCACCGCAACAACATCACACAAACTGTATCACTCCCTGTGAAATACACAAAATGTATTTCACAGGGAGATACTGGTGGAAAGGGTCTGATTTCGAGGGAACCTGAGGCTGTACAAGTTGTAGCATGACACATGTTACACTGGTTACAGCACAACACCACATGCTATCTATGTAAAGGACACTGTTGTGACACTGACTTATTTTGAGGTAATGCTGGAGTCAACAGAGCATTGATGGTGATTCACAACCCTGGAGAGCATTGAATAAGATATGGTTGAATTCCTAAACGGTGCATACGTTATCACTATAATGTACTCCTATTCCATCAATATTATGTTATCAAATCAAAATCAACGTTTATTTGGCATATGCACAGGATACAGTGTGATGTATACGGGAATATGACATTGCACTGTACCGTGTACTATTGAAGTAACAATTTGTTTAATGTTTTCCCAATGTCAACCAATAATGCACAGGATAGCTTGGACCTGTTGGTTGGAAGAAACAAAGTCAGCCATAGATGATGACGAACATCCTAACCCTTCAGCTACACTACATGCGTCACCATCAGCAGTGTCCATGTGACATTCTACCTGCTACACCAGAAACCAACCAAATCAACATTATTTCTCATTATTTCAATTCACAAGATCGAATGAACTCGTGTGTCAGCCATTGATAATTGAACCTCTGTAGCAAGGTCGTAAGGATTCATTGCGGGGGCGGCAGGTAGCCTAGTCGTTAGAGCATTGGGCCAGTAACCGCTAGATCGAATCCCGGAGCTGACAAGGTAAAAAAATCTGTAGTACTGCCTGAACAAGGCAGTTAACCCACTGTTCCTAGGCTGTCATTGTAAATAAGAATTTGTTCTAAACTGACTAGTTAAATAAAGGTTACATTTAAAAAAAAWTTAATACCTGCCCTGATGACCTCCTAGTAGGGGGTGTGGGAACCAGGAGCAGCACATAACAGTTTGTGGTCTGGAGGTGTGGGACCTGGCAACACATTCCAAGCTGCTGTGTGTGGCGAGTACTGGCCTCCCGTGATCCAATGTGGCACCATGTAGACTTGTTTTCCTGGGAGCTGGTAGGTAGCTGTATATGTCCTGCCTTGTATGGGTGTTTTATTTAAGTTCTACAAGTATTCAGTTGTAATTGTCAACATTTTTTGTTGTTGAAAACAGTCACTTTTACCTTCCAAAGATTTTTATTGTGAATTATGTGGATTTTTACATAGCATAGGTCAGTCTTTTATCATGCAGCAGGTAGTCCAAGTCATCCATGGATCTGTTACCCTGGCAGTTTTGATGCTGATGGGAGAGGGAAAAATCATATCACTGAAATGTATTGAAATCACTTACTAACGCAAGTGTCAATGGCCTTTCCAAAGTTTCCAAGTTTTGATTTTAACTCAATGCAATGTAATTGGATATTAATTTCTCAAGTTTCATCAGAAAAAGGTGAAATATGTTATGCTCTGCCATGCTGTATGAACACGTTTCCTCGCAGTTCAGTTAGGCTTGGCCGTATTGTGCATGTGTCTGTCACATGCGAATTGCTTCAGTATTGAAAATAAACAACCGAAATAGAAACATTAGACAGACCAGCATACTGAAGGTCGGGTAGATAACACTACTCTGTGGGTATTTTGTCTCACATTATTACCAGCAAAAGGACTAATCACACGGACACCCGGTAAACCTAGCTTGTAGAGGTTGTACGCGGAAACTTTCCTGATCGAAATGCTAATTTCTGCCAAACGTAGAATTCTATGCAATTAAACGTCGGATTTTCAGGCTAAATGGATCATACTCTATCAATATGTTATGCAGATGAGCCATTGTTTACTTGACTGACCACACTGGGTATTCATTCTGGTGGGAATCAATGCTGTATATAGGCAGACAATGTGCTGAACAGGTAAACATAGCTAACTATTTTGGTCGATAACCAAGAAAATGAATTATTGAATCACAAAGCATAACAGAAAATTCACGCAGCATGTCTTCTCTCTTTCAGTGTTGAGGTTTGCACAGCCACAACTTGTCTCCTGCAGTATCTCCCTGTAAAATACATGTTGGTCTGGTGTTACTTTACCGTCAGAGCGGCAATCTTTTACATGACAATAACCAGCACACAAAATGGCATGACCGCCACAGCCCTAGATGTTACTGTACCGAATTTTATAGCCAAATACATTTTATGGGGTGGTCCTGGGCCGAAAATGCTGTCGACCATTTAGCTAGCTAGCATTATCATCTACAAATGAAACACACTATCATGTCAACAATGTGCATATCTAGCTTTAGCTAGCTAACGTTAGCTAGTTGAAATAAAGACATTGGGCATCTTGTTGGGTTTACGCAGTGTAGCTACATTATGCTATTGTTAGATTACTTTGATTACAAAACACTCCGAATAGCCAACTAGCAGGCTAAAAACGCTACCCAACACTTAGCTAACATTACCAGTCCATGAGAATTGTGGCCATTTCGGCGTCACTCTTCCACCTTTCAAAATTTGTTCCAATGTTTATCTGGTTTGTTGATTGGTCATGAGCGGTCTTTGCCGCCAAGGGTCTGATGAGCTGCTTGGCGTTGCATCTAGCCTAGCTGCCTGTTAGCTGCCTGTCAAGCTAGCGGGGTTTCCTTGAGGTCTTGAATGCAGTCTGCGACGCAGTTATCCCTTGTGGCTGGGACCACGGATTGTCCTGTGCTTGTAACTGTCTAGATCCCTGCTGTTTGTTTCCATCTTCCCTGTGATCTGCACTGCCTGGAAAAGCGAGGAGTAACAGCGTAGCCTACATTGCTAACATGACAAAGACCAAAGCCAGTGGGAGTACCGTTGAGGACAGTGGTGTCTCTCTGTCACAGGTTAAGGATCTTTTAAACAATCATAAATAGTTTCACAAGCAGTCGTTACAACAAGAAAATAGCTTCAAGTGTTGTGTCCAAATACTGGTGGACCCAACTAATAAAATAATAGACGACATGACCAGAGAGGTCCAGGACCTGAAGAACAGTTTGGAGGTCTCCCATAGTTGGCTCAAAGAGTTTAAACATGAAAACGACAAGATGACAGCAATCTGTAAGTCACTGAGAGAAGACATCAGTTCTGTATGTGAATCCATGATAACAACGACAGAGAAATCAGATTAACTCGAGGGACAATCAAGGCGGAACAACATTGTTGTGGATGGAATTGCAGAATCTCCACATGAGACCTGGATGGAATCTGAGGACAAAGTGTAGGAAATGATCTCAGAGAAACTGAAGAAGTTTTTTTTCTTCTCTTGCTTTGTTTCTTCTTTTCCATATTATGTCTATCTCTGAGAAGCTACCCAGGAAAGGGCTAAAAATAGCCCATATTAATATACTGTATGTAGCCTTAGAAATAAGATTAATGAAATCAATAACTTACTAACATCAGATAACATTAATATCTTAGCCATTTCTGAGACTCACTAAGATAATTCCTTTGATGATACAGCAGTAGCAATATAAGGATATAACATCTATAGAAGAGACAGGAATGATTATGGGGGAGGTGTTGCTGTATATATTCAGAGCCATATCCGTGTACTGCCTAGAAAAAATCTCATGTCAAGTGTTATTGAAGTGCTGTCGTTGCAGGTTCACCTGCCTAATGGCCACCAAGTGCTAACAGTCAGTATTTAAATAATGTGTGTGAAATGCTTGATAGTATATGTGATGTAAACAGAGAGGTCTACTTTCTTGGGGATCTGAATATTGACTGTTTTTCATCAAGCTATCCGCTCAAGAGGAAGCTTCTCAGTGTAACCAGTGCCTGTAATCTGGTTCTAGTTATTAATCAATTTACCAGGGTGTTTACAAACACTACAGGAACAAGATTGTCCACATGTATTGATCACATTTTTACTAATACTGTAGAACTTTGGTCTAAAGCTGTATCAATACCCATTGCATGCAGTGATCACAATATATAGTGGCTATATCCAGGAAAGCCACATTTCCAAAAACTGGGCCTAAAATAGTGTATAAGATATCATACAAACGATTTTGCTGTGACTCTTACTGTATGTGGATGATATAAAAAAGTGTTAAGGCTCCATGGATTGATGAGGAATTAAAAAGCTGTATGGTTGAAAGAGATGGGGCGAAAGGAGTGGCTAATAAGTCTGGCTGTACATCTGACTGTCTGACTTACTGCAAATTTTGAAATGATGTGAATAAACTCAACAAAAAGAAGAATAAACTGTATTATGAAGCCAAGATCAATGACATAAAGAATGATGGAAAAAACGTTGAAATACTTTCATTGAAATTATGGGCAGAAAGAAATTCAATGCCATCTTTAATCGAATCAGATGGCTTAATCATTTGATGTTGCCAATTATTTTAATTATTACTTAATTGGCAAAGTGGGCAAACTTATATTCATGCATTATTTAGGAATAATGACAAACCTGGCATTGACAACTTGGACGGAAAGTTACTGAGAATGGTAGCTGACTCTATGGCCCCTCCTATCTGTTATATCTTTAATCTGAGTCTAGAGGAAGGTGTTTGTCCTCAGGCCTGGAGGGAAGCCAAAGTCAATCTGCCTTTACTAGTTCTAACAGCAGACCTACAGTATCAGCTTGTTGCCAGCTCTTAGCAAACTGTTGGAAAAAATAGTTTGACCAAATACAATGCTATTTCTCTGTAAACAAATTGACAACAGACTTTCAGCATGCTTTTAGAGAAGTGCACTCAACGTGAACTGCACTGACACAAATGACTGATGATTGGTTGAAAATAAATTATAAGAAGATTGTGGGAGATGTATTGTTAGATTTTAGTGCAACCTTTGATATTATTGACCATAACCTGTTGTTAAGAAAACTTGTGTGTTATGGCTTTTCAACCTCTGCAATATCGTGGATTCAAAGCTACTGTATCTATCTATCTAATAGAACTCAGAGGGTTTTCTTTAAGGAAAGTCTCTCTAATGTCAAACATCTAGGGTGTGGTGTTCCGCAGGGCAGCTATCAAGCCCCTTTCCTCTTTTCTAATCTTTACCAATGACCTGCCACTGGCATTAAACATAGCCTGTGTGTCCATGTATGCTAATGATTCAACCATATATGTGTCAGCAACCACAGCTAATGAAGTCACTGAAACCCTTAACAATGAGTTGCAGTCAATTTTGGAATGGGTAGCCAGTGTAAACGGGTCCTGAACATCTCTAAAACTAAGAGCATTGTATTTGGTACAAATCATACCCTAAGCTCTAAACCTCAGCTGAATTTTGTTTTGAATGGTGTGGCTGTTGAACAAGTTGAGGAGACAAAATTACTTGGGGTTACTTTATTTTTAAAACATTTTTAACCTTTATTTAACCAGGAAGGGCTCATTGAGATTTAAAATCTCTTTTTCAAGAGCATCCTGGCCAAGATAGGCAGCAACAAGTCATTACAAAAATGACAGACAAACAACATGAAAAACTACAAGTAATCTAGTAAAAACCATAGAATTCACAAGAGTATAACAAAATCAAAATCAGCAAATTAAAAACATTGACAGGTCAGGGAATCAGTCTCAAGATCATTCATCAGTGATTTAAAAATACCATTCGAGAAAAGGTCTTACAGTTTAAAAGTATTTTGTAAGGCGTTCCAAGATGATGGCGCAGAGTACATAAAAGCCCTTTTACCAAATTCAGTTCGGACATTTGGAACAGTTAGCAGGATAAAGTCCAGCGATTGAAGAAAGTACCCACCACATTTCTGAACAATAAAAATGCCCAAATAAAAAGGTAGTAAACCCAAAATGGCTTTGTAAATAAAAGTATACCAGTGCCTGAGCCTACGAGTGACTAGAGCCAGCCAACCCTGGTATACAAAGTGCAGTGGTGCGTAAGGGTGATCTCAAACATTGATCTCAAACACTGAGCGGAAGCATTCATATATAAAATATCCCCATAGTCTAGTAAAGGCATAACTGTAGCTGATACTAGCCTCCTTCTGGCTTCAAAAGAAAAACAGGCCTTATTCCTAAAATAAAATCCCAATTTTAGCTTAAATTCTTTTGTAAGTTGTCGAATATGCAATTTAAAAGAGAGTCCGTCATCAATTAAAATTCCAATATATTTATATGAGGTTACAACCTCAATCTCCTTGCCCTGACAGGTAGTAATAGGTGAAAGGTTCAGAGGTCTATTTCTTGCTTTAGAAAACACAATTAATTTAGTTTTGTCAGTATTGAGGATAAGCTATAATTGACACAAGGTATGTTGAACAGTATAAAAATCAGTTTGCAAGTTCTGGAAAGCTTTTGTATGAGACGAGGCACAACAGTAATTAACAGTAACATCAGCATATAAATTAAGTTGTGCATTTTGGACATTTTTGTCTAAATTATTTATATAAATAGTGAATAAGAGAGGACCAAGTACAGAGCCTTGGGGCACACCATTAAAGACAGACAATTTAACAGACATAAACCCATCAAATTGAGTGCACTGAGTTCTATCAGACAGATAGTTAGCAAACCATGCAACTGCATGCTCTGAAAGACCTAAACTCGACAATCTCTGCCTCAACTCTATCAAAAGCCTTAGAGAGATCAATAAAAAGTGAGACACAGTGCTGTTTTTTGTCAAGGGTGTCAGTGATATAATTTAAAACCTTCATGGCTGCTGTAATTGTGCTATGCTTCTTCCTGAAGCCTGATTGGTACATTGATAAAATAGAGTTAGTAAATAAAAACTCCTTTAGCTGTTCTCTCACAAGGGTTTCAAGTATTTTCACCAGGGGTGACAGCTTTGAGATTGGCCTATAATTATTTAAAAGACTTGGCTCTCCCCCTTTTAAAAGTGGTAGGACAAATGCTGATTTCCAGATTTTGGGAATTTCATTACATTCCAGGGTTAGATTGAACAGATATGTAAGTGGTTCAGCTATGAAATCAGCTGCCAGATTTAAAAAGCAGGGATCCAAAAGATCAGGACCTGCAGGCTTTCTCTGATCTAAGGATTTCAGGGCTTTATGTACCACCTGCACTGAGAATGGCAAAAAGCTAAACGTTTGACCAGCTCTCACTGGTTCATCCACACAGTGTCAGGTTTTGGCCAGGACTGTTCAGGTTTTGTTCACTAGATGTCCCCCTTGCACCTTTTTTGTACCTTTTGTTTTTTCTTGCTCTAATTATTGTTATGCACGTTTAAGTCATTCCCTTGTTAGTATTTAAACCCTGTGTGTTCCTCAGATGTCCTTGCTCAGTGTTTGTAATGTTAGGCACCCAGCCCCAGCCCAAGCCTTGTTGTGATCTTATATTTCTCTTGTTGGATTTTCCAGAGGTCTCTGGTTTTTTCTCGTGTATTTTTGGATTAGTGACTTTTGAGGTTTTGTTTTCCCTTGCTGTTTTTACCACTTTGTGGATTTTTCTTTGTATTTGGAAGTATTCTATTTATTAAACCACCCTTCTCTAGTACTCGTGTGTCTCCTTCATCTTCTGGGTTCTGCCAATTATTAGTGACTGTTTCTCGCACCGGGTCCTGACAGAAACCACTGAGCATATATATGAACCCAGAGGCAGCCAGTACCCAGGACTTTTTTTCCCATGCTGTCCCACCACGAGGGGACTTGTCCAACGTCACGAAGCTGCTCTGGTTCAGCAAGAGGCCTTACTGGCTGGACATTCTCAACTTCTGTCGGAGATTATGACTTCCTAAGAGAGATTTCTGATCAACTTTTCCTCCTGCAACCTGCTTCTGCTCCAGTTCATCAGATTCAAGTGCCCGTGGCAGTTAACCCCCTGGCTGAACCTGTCTGCCGCCTCCCAACGGTTCTCAGGTGATCCGAGTGTTTGTAAGGGTTTTTTCACCCAAATGTTCTCTCTCCTTCGAGCTGCAACGCCTCGTCGTTTCCCACCGACCGGTCCAAGATAGCATATACATCATCACCCTGCTGTCGGAAAAAGCCCCTAGCCTGGGCTACTGCTGTTGGGATTGCAAAGTCCTGCTGTGCCAGCACTACTCTTACCTTGCTGAAGAATTCAACGCGAGTGTTTCAGTCCTATCAGCGGTCATACTCAGCCAAACAGCTCCTGACTCTTCCGCCAAGGTCGGCGCAGCGTGATGACATGCCATCCAGTTCCACACAGGTGGCAGCAGCGAGTGGCTGGAACGACGAGCGGCCTTCACAGTGTTGCTTTTGAAGGGTCTTTCCGACACCATTCCAAATGAACTGGCCACTCGGGAAACCAACCAGCAACCTCGAGTCCGCTGATCAAGTTGGCTTCACGCATAGACCAGCGTCTGAGAGAGAGAGAGCTCAACCGTAGATCTCTCACCCTACTCTCTATCGGTCCCAGCTCCGAGTCTCCACCTTTTATCCTCGCTGACGATCCACCGGAACCCATGCAGGTTGGACGCATCTCCCAGGCTGAGAGAGACCGCCGGATGGGGAGCGATGCTGTCTATTTGCGGGAAACCGGCCATTTCCTCTCCACCGTGTTCCGGGCTCGCAGGGAAAACGCACTCTCCCGTGCAGGCCTGGGAGGACTGTAACGGGAAACATAACTCCTCCCATCCATCAATTCACCCGCCTGCTCATTCAGCTAACCCTTTCCTGGGCAACCACGAGCTCCCCTTCAAGCCTTGGTAGACTCTGGAGCCGAGGTAACTTCATGGATGGTCTGTTAGACGCGAAGGAGAATGGCGTTCCCTCTGAACCTCTAAGTGACCCCATAAGGGTTACTACGTTGGATGGAAGCCCTTGGGATCTGGACTTGCACTCGTGTCACTACCCCCTTGCGACTTTCAGTTTCCCAACACCAGGAAGTGATGAACTTTCATCTGACCTCGTGTTCCGAGTTCCCTCTCGTCCTTGGAATACCCCTGGCTTCACAGCCATAACCCTCACATCGACTGGTCTGTGGGGCCACTATCCAAGCAGTGGGTCCTACGTGCCAAGCCACTTGTATCTTTCCAAGTTCCCGAGTTCCCCTCCCGAGTCTCTAGATTCCATCGACCTGTCCCGAGTTCCCGAGTGTTACCATGACCTCAACCCAGTATTTAGCAAACAGAGGGCCACCAAACAGCACCCCAAGACCTTACGATTGCCCCATCGACCTGTTTCCGGGCACCTGCCCCCCAGGGGTCGTGGATCTTTCCCTATCTCCTCGAACGAGCTGCTATGGATACCTACATCAAGGACGGCTCTGGCACAGCCTCATGGTACCAGCCACTCGCCGCGGAGCAGTGGTTTTTCTCTTGTGTGCCAAAAAAAGACGGGGATTTACGTCCTTGCATCACTACCGGGACTTAATGCCATACCGTCCTGTAACCGCTACCCGCTTACGCCCTTATGCCACAGCCAATTGAAGCTGCTCCAGGAAGCAGGGTTGTCTTCACTAAGCTTGAACCTTGCGAACGCATAACCTCTTGTGCGGATCCAAACCCGTGAAGGTGAATGAAACCGATTTTCAACATGCCTAACTGGTCACTACGAAACTATGTGATCTCCCTTACGGCGCTGACCAACGCCCGCTGTGTTCCAAAGCGCTCGATAAACCGATGTGCTGGGATATGCCTCCACCAGCCATCTTCGTGTTTGTTTACTTGGATGACTCCTCATTCTTTTCGAGCTCCCTTCAAGAACACACTAAGCATGTCAGACAATACTTCAAAACGGCCTCCTTGACAGCCATTTGGTTACGATTAAGCCGAAAAATGTGAATTTCATTCCTCCCAGTACAATTCCGGGATTTGTGAGTGGAACCCGTCAGAGTCAGATGGACCCCAGTACGGTATGGGGCGCCATCATTCCCGGTGCGGCC
>NW_019942528.1:977680-1010870 GCF_002910315.2 Salvelinus sp. IW2-2015 | reverse complement strand
GGGAATTTCATTACATTCCAGGGTTAGATTGAACAGATATGTAAGTGGTTCAGCTATGAAATCAGCTGCCAGATTTAAAAAGCAGGGATCCAAAAGATCAGGACCTGCAGGCTTTCTCTGATCTAAGGATTTCAGGGCTTTATGTACCACCTGCACTGAGAATGGCAAAAAGCTAAACGTTTGACCAGCTCTCACTGGTTCATCCACACAGTGTCAGGTTTTGGCCAGGACTGTTCAGGTTTTGTTCACTAGATGTCCCCCTTGCACCTTTTTTGTACCTTTTGTTTTTTCTTGCTCTAATTATTGTTTGCACCTGTAAGTCATTCCCTTGTTAGTATTTAAACCCTGTGTGTTCCTCAGTTCCTTGCTCAGTGTTTGTATGTTAGCACCCAGCCCCAGCCCAAGCCTTGTTGTGATCTTATATTTTCTCTTGTTGGATTTTCCAGAGGTTCTCTGGTTTTGTTCTCGTGTATTTTTGGATTAGTCTTTTGAGGTTTGTTTTTTCCCTTGCTGTTTTTACCACTTTGTGGATTTTCTTTGTATTTTGGAAGATATCTATTTTTATTAAACCACCCTCTCTAGTACTGCTGTGTCTGCCTCATCTTCTGGGTTCTGCCAATTATTAGTGACTGTTTCTCGCACCGGGTCCTGACACACAGGGTGGTACAGAGACAGAGGACACTGAATCAAACAGCCTACCAGATGATACAAAGTGCTCATTGAAACAATTCAGCATTTCAGTTTTGTCATATACAGCAAAAGAGTCCTTCAAAACACACGACGGTAATTCATTAACATTACTGTTACCAGACATAGACTTAATAGCCTTCCAAAACGTTCTAGGGTCATTCAGGTTATCAGTGGTAACAGACATAAAATATTCAGACTTGGCCTTCCTGAGAAGAAAATAACACTTGTTTCGTAATTGCCTAAAAATAAGCCAATCAGCATCAGAACATGACTTCCTTGCTTTAGCCCAGGCTAGATTACGGCCGTGAATAATACAAGACAGCTCAGAAGAAAACCATGGATTATCCTGCCCTTTAACCCTGAACCTGCGGAATGGGGCATGTTTGTTTACTATTTGGAAAACACCAGCATGAAATAATTTCCAGGCAGTTTCCACAACAGGGATAAGCTCAATCTTATATTGTAAACTGTCATGGTCAAAACATATAGATTGAATGGTTGTAAAGATGGTCCATAATAAAGAGATGCTCTGCTGGCTCTAGTTTTGTCTTACCTTGATTATTGTCCAGTCATGTGGTCAAGTGCTGCAAAGAAAGATCTAGTTAAGCTGCAGCTGGCCCAGAACAGAGCTGCACGTCTTGCTCTTCATTGTAATCAGAGGGCTAATACAAATACTATGCATGCCAGTCTCTCTTGGCTAAGGGTTCTTCTTTTTATAAGAAACATTCATGTGTTGAAAATTCCAAATTGTTTGAATAGTCAACTTAAACACACACTTACCCCACCAGACATGCCACCAGGGATCTTTTCACAGTCCCCAAATCCAGAACAAATTCAAGAAAGTGTACAGTATTATATAGAGACATTATTTTATGGAACTCCCTTCCATATCATATTGCTCAAATGAACAGCAAACGTGGTTAAAAAACAGATAAAGTAACACCTCACGGCACAACACCACAACTCTCTCCTATTTAACCTACATATTTTGTGTATATGCATTGATATGTAGGCTATGTGTGCTGTTTTTAAATCCATGAGGTTCTATCCTTGAGCTGTTCTTGTCTATTAATGTTCTGTATTATGTCATGTTTTGTTGTTTTGTGTGGACACCAGAAAGCTAATGGGGATTGTAATAAAATGACAAATACCAAAACAAAAAATACAGAACCACCACTAGGTTTGAAGACACAACCTTCTGATCCAGAGTCATGGTTTTGAAGGCACTTCCTGATTTCCTCAGGAACATGTATTGACATCCAGTTTCCAAGCCACAGTGACTGGTGTGCCACTTCAGTGGGTTCTTTCCATTGAAACTTCTGTGACATACCACTTCAACCAGAAAGATTTCCAATCTTAATAAATTTGCTGAAATAATTTACAACCTCAAAATATCTGAGACATTAATGCATATTCAAACCCACTGCCAACTCATTTATAAAGTTTCTTAACGAAAACTGCTAAGTTATTGATGAGTAAAAAATCCCAACAGATTCCCATTGGCTCTGCTTGTGCTGTAACATTGGAAGAGAGAGAGAGAGTTGTATACCGCAACTGCAATGCATATGTGCTCAAATGAATTAAAAATGTTTGGTGTGTGGGAGCAATTTGGCAAAGAAACTGAGAGGTGTGAATACGTTGACAGCCAAAGCGAGATTCGAAAGGCACACAGCTGTGTTGCTCTCAATACAATGATCAGTATGTCCAACGAATAGCCAGGTGTATATCTTCATTTGCAATCCAAATGATGTGTTTCTCTGTTGATGCCTTTCGTTTTCATATTTCATGTCACAGGCGAGAGGATTTATAGGTTTTAATAAGGCAAGGGAGCTCAAGAGTCAGGTGGTAGTGGTGGGGGTTGGTGACAATAAAGAAGAATGTTATGTGTGCTGAGTAATTTTTTCCTTTGCAGCAGCAGCCAGTTGCCAATTTTTTAACAATGCATACTTGTAAGAGTTGCGTTTGGAAAACACCTTTCATTCTTTCTCGAGTACATTGGGATCGCTGTCTGTTGCAAGTGTGGACAATGTGGCTTTTGTTTTGTTTTGTCTTCTTTATTTCTCCATCTCCGAGATAAAGATGGGAGATAAGCAGCGTCCAGGAGCAAGAGACAAACAAAGGTGTCATATGGGGTTTGGAAATAAAGAGGCATTAAATTCACATTTTCAACTTTATTAAAGCTCCAGGCTTAAGATTCTGGACATTGTTAAATGACCAACTAACGTAGCCAAAACAGTTTGGATGAAAGTTGAAATGATAACAAAAATGAAGCTAAACTTACAGAAGTTAACTGCCCTTAAGTACCACAACCCTGTTGGGTACACAAGGCAAGGGAGCTGCTGACACAGACAACAGTCAGACAACATAAAACATAACTGGACAGACACACCCTGATAAGATGACAGTTTATTTAGAAAGCAATACAAAATGATTACTGTATAACTCAGAATGTAGACAATTATAAGTAGTTGTAAATGTTTAACAAGGGTGATGTAAACAGTCATGGATGGGTGAAGTGAACTCCCAGAGGAGCCAGTGCTGTACATATCTGTCGCATGGAGATAATGTTCATTAATGTCAACAAAGTCGGATGTGAACTTAGACCTCTGACAAAATATGAGTCAGGTCAGTAAACAGATGTGGTAGCAGATAAGGTTATAGTGAGATCATTTCAGTAACACTGGATGGTACAGCTCTTGACAACTGACACAAACAGTTGTTTTGGTAAAGTACCTGACAGTTGTTAATGTTATAACTGCTAATGGCATCTATTACATCATTGTCAGGACAGTATGAGGACCGTGGCGTGACACCCTGTTACGCTCGTCAATGGAAGGAGTAGACCAAGGTGCAGCGTGGTAGGCGTACATCTTTCTTTTATTGATGACACCGAAAAAACAAACAAATACAAAACGAAACGCACAGTTCTGTAGGGCTGTAAAGCAAAAGTACAAAAACAAGATCCCACAAACTAAAGGTGGGAAAAAGGCTGCCTAAGTATCATCCCTAATCAGAGACAACGATAGACAGCTGCATCTGATTGGGAACCATACCCGGCCAACAAAGAAATAGAAAAACTAGAATGCACACCCAAATCATAATCTGACCTAACCAAATAGAGAAATTAAAAGGCTCTCTAAGGTCAGGGCGTGACACACCCAAGTTTAGTGCTACCAAAATGTCTGTACACTACCTCTATGTCCACGTTCTGTGATACCCTTATCCTGGATAACCATTCAAATTCAACTCCAGATGATATTCTTCAGATGATGTGGCAAAGAATTCCTTAATGAATACTGAAAACGTTAATCATACCTCAGAAAAACACAACTGGTTTCAGCCAATACATTTTGCTCTACTGATTGGCAAAGGTGGTTGTCTGCTGTGAAAAACGATCAAGTGCTTCATTGTCTCTGAAATGTGAGAAACAGGAAACGGTAATGCAGAAGTATGGGAAGAGATCAATGATAGTCTAAAATATGAGAGGTACTCTTGGTCAACGAATGCCTTCGCTGAGGAATGATAGGAATGAAAAGACAATGAATGGCCATGGTGTTAACTGAATATAGGATCTGACAATGTTAGTTCCATTTACAAAGTCAAGCATCATTTGTGCTGTGAGCTTTTGGCATTGACAGCATTGGTGCAGTTCTGCGTATCAATTTGAACGTCTTGCCTCAATAATAAATGTGTCTCTGTTACGTGCTAATCATTTTATTTGGTCAACAATAGTTATTTTAATAAACATTTCAAGTGTTCTTTTTCTTGGATTCATTCATTTCCAAATGATCAATAGACATTCATTCATGGTCAGGAAGGAAGTCACAAAGTTTAATATTTTTCCAATTGAAGCATACTTTTGGACCGAAGAGAGGCCGAACGTGTTCAGTCGTGCGTATCTCCGTCAAGGCGAATACGAATCCAATGAAAAAAACAAAAATGGTTTTAATCCCTTGTATGGTGAGTGAACAAATCCAGGTGTTTGTTATTGTAAGAGATTTGCCTTTGCCAGACATCTCCCGACATACCCTTGTCAGGAGGTGGGGTGTATGGAAGCGGGTGCAGTTAAGCACAGTTCTACAATTCACAAAGGTGTTCCCTTCTTCCCTCTCGTTTCCCATCGTTGACTCCCCCGTGTGGGGAGTGTGTGGTGAGACAGGATAGGGCAGGTGAAAACAATGTGGCCGACACCCCCAACACACCTAGCATCATTGGAAGGATAGTTCAAGCAATTGAAGTATTGGCTTACATGTAATTAGCAGAATTGTAGACATGGGACGGCGTCAATGAGTTGCAGAGGGGAGGGCACGAGTCAGACTGGGCTCCCTGACGTTGTTTTCCCCTCAAGCAACAATGTGACATTCCACTGTCACTTCTAGCCAGCTGTCTGTCAAGGAGAGTAAGTTCCACCTCTCACTGACATTCAGTTCCACCTCTCGCTGATGCTCAGATGAGGGTCGTAATTCACAAAGTGTCTCAGAGTACAAGTTCCGATCTAGGATAAGGTCCCTAATGAACCCTTGTGCATTAGGATTTAAACTCTGAAAAGCGCTATGAATACAGACCCAGGTAAATATGCAAGTATCATTTGACACCAATTGCCACAAATTAAAAAAATATATATAGTCAGAATCAACAACCAAATGTGTTGCAATGATAGCTTGACTTGAAGACCCAGTAGGACTTCCACAATGTCATTCTCTTATCAAGAGATATTAGCATTTGGCTATGCAAACAAAAACAGTGTGTCGACAGCATGAAAAATTCCCTCCAGGCAGTTCAGACTTCCCTGAAAGACCGCTAGCTCGTCAAAAGAACAGAAGTTGTATTGTGGTTACGCTGTTTCGCTCCAATGGAATGTACTGTTGAGAGATCTCAATTAATAACACCCGACAGTTTTTCACTGCTGATGTTACCTTTGATTTCACAAGTATCAATGATGACCTGCTAATTAGAGTGCAAGGAATGTCATCTGAGTAGGCGTGCGCACAGGTATAGTAAGTGTCTTAAGGCTTGTAAGCTTTCGCAAGATACATTCACGTGAAATTGTGTTGTGTAAATTACTAGAAATAACGTTTCAAAGAAGCTATGCAGAATATTTGCCCGGGTGACTGTTGAACGGAAGGGTTTAATGTACAGAAATATTGGACAGAATATTGTAATTGGACAGAAAGGGACACACCCTCTTAAATCCTCTCATCTTACCACCCTTGCAAAAAATCAAACATGAAAAATCATGTGATAAGAATACATAAAAAAATGTGGTTTTCAGACACGTGACGTTTTTCAGGAATTTTTCACGTGAACAAATCACGTGAAAAGTATAGACATGTGTGAAGTTTCACATGACTCAGATACATGTGGTTTCCCAACATTTCACATGTAACTTGAGTTAACTTTACAAAAAGTTAACTTGAGTTAACTGATTAACTCTGGCAGCGTTCATTTTTACATGTTAAAAGGGAATAAATAAGGAGACACGGAGTGCTAGCTTCTCTGTTTTTCACTGGGCTTCTTCCAACAGTCACTGACCATCATATGAAGAGAGGCGTGCGCCTGCAGCAGTAACACCCAGAATGGATGGTTCAAAAATAATACATCATTCTTTTTAACACACTGCAATTATTATACTCAGCTAGGCTAAGTTATCTTTTTACGGAATGGCATTGCAGAATTTGCAATTCCATATGTGGAAACTTTGCTACTGCAACATGTTAACACCACCTTTTCACTTAAGGAGAATAACACTCTTTCACCACCACATGTGAACTTGCAATTCCATATGTGAACGTTAGATTTTCACATGTAAATGTTTATTACATGTAAAACTGCAAATGTGATATTTTACATATTATGTTTTTTTACATGTGAAAATGAAATTCAATTTGTGAAAGAGACATTTTCAAGTGGAGTTTTCTTACATGTGAAACTGCAAATTATATTTTGGCATGTGATTTATTTTCATGTGATTGTGATTTCTCATGACAAAGTTTTTAACATGTGAAACTGCAATTCACGTGAGGTGAAAACATGTTTTTTTTTACTCATGTGAAAAGGTGGTGTTAACATGTGAACTCAAAATTGAATACGTCTGAAAATATGGTTTCATGTGAAATTTAGGCTCAACATGTGAAAACAGCTAATTCACGTGAGAACATGCGATTTTCACAGGTTAAACTGGCTGTACAATTAGCATTTCATGGAATTCTGGCATAGTTGCATACTTTATAAAAAGTCAGTCTTGGTCTTTCATCTGTTTATTCTGTAGCGTTATATGTGTCATTAATTCAATATAAGAAGTTAATTCAGGGCATTAATACTGGTGCAACCGACACTTAATGTTGGCTTATCTCACCCTCCTAGAATAGGCTGCCTCTTTATTAATGCATGCCTTGTGCCATGTGATCCTGTTAATGAGGAGTCACACATAAGTATTTGAGCCTGTCAGAGGGAATCACGCTGATGATGACCGTTATTGTTGCCGGCACCCCCGCAGCCATTGGGAATGACGTCTCCCACCCCGGCCGCTCAGCAAGCATCCCCGCACATCAGAGAGTAGTGAACTCATCCTCTCAACATGCCACCAAGAACGTGGCCGAGTAAATTATTGTTACAAATAATATTGACTCAACTTTGTGTTCATTGGCTATAAAAGTTATATGCAAGAGAGATGGGAGGACTGGAGTCATTAGATATTAAACTTCAGATAAAATACTTCTCAAAAGACCGCAGCTTCCCTATAAATGCCCCCTAACTGGTTGGGCCTTTGTGGGAGGTAGGAGACACAGATCTTCGGATAAAAAAACAACAAAACATGTGTAAACTAAGGGCACGAAACAGGGTAAAGGATAATGCTATTTTTTCATGATACCAGGAACAAGGAAGTTGTTTTCTCTGAAACATGTAATGCCTTTTAACATGGCTAACAGTAGAGAACTGAACAGAAGGATATGGGAAAGAGATAGTTCTTCTGAACAACATTATCACTGCACAAATCAGAGCCAATCAAATGATGTTTCGTTCGTAGAATGACATATCAATGGAGAAGCAACATATCATTTTAATAAGACAATGATCCATCCCCTCAAAGTCCCACCACATTTCTCTTCTCCCATCGGTCCCTTGCCACACTACACTTACGGTGTGACGTGCTTGGCTCTCGTATCCACGTTGCATACCTCAGGCCCTTGTCTAAACAGGAAAAGGAGTTCAGTACCCCTTTATAGTGGATCACTTTTGGTGGGCAGCCTTCCAACTCATCTTGCTGTAACCTCTCCACAGTGCAGCAGTGAGTCGAAGAGAGGGGAGAAAAAAAGAGCTGAGATTTGAGATTCAGGCTCTGGAGATTGATCTCCTCACTTCTGTGTACAGTAGGGCTTTAGATCTCGCGCACACAGATTCTGACAAATGAAGACACTCTGAGCGCATCTGGCAGGTTTGTGTCAGGAGACCCTGTGTTTTGAAAGTACATTCCTTCACAGAAAGACCCACTTTTGGGATGCTTCCATTGGAAATATACGACTGTGTATACTGTGTTTTCTGGTTCTCAGTGGAGTCCCTTCCATGCGATAATGCAAATATGATTTGATATCAGCTTGATACCATTATCTCCAATGCTAACATGCATTATCTTTACTACTTGCGTAGTACACTTACTTATCAAACTTCTTTGTTCTTATCCAACAAACTTAATTGTTCGACTATAAATGCATACAAGATGGCGCCGACAGAGATGGTCGCCTCGCCTCGCATTCTTAGGAAACTATGCAGTATTTTGTTTTTTTATGTACATTGTTACCCCAGGAAATCTTAAGTCTTATTACATACAGCTGGGAAGAACTATTGGATATAAGAGCAACGTCAACTTACCAACATTATGACCAGGAATACGACGTTCCCCAAGCAGATCCTCTCTTCGGACCAGGACAAAGGATCTAATCCCAGCAGCTGACTGAAAACAACGGTGACGCAGAAGGGGCAGACGGAGCGGTCTTCTGGTCAGGCTTCAAAAACGGGCACATCGATCTCCGCTCCCGAGTATACTACTTGCCAATGTCCAGTCTCTTGACAACAAGGTAGATGACATTTGAGCGAGGGTTGCCTTCCAGAGAGACATCAGAGATTGTAACATTCTCTGTTTCACGCAAACATGGCTCTCTCCGCATATGTTGTAGGAATCGGTTCAGCCACCGGGCTTCTCCATGCATCGCGCCGACAGAGATAAACACGTCTCTGGGAAGAGGAAGGGTGGGGGTGTATGCTTTATGATGAACAACTCTTGGTGTAATCATAACAACATACAGGAACTAAAGTCCTTCTGCTCACCCGACCTAGAATTCCTTACATTCAAATGTCGGCCATTCTACCCACCAAGAGAATTCTTGTCAGTTATAGTCACAGTTGTGTACATCCACCCTCAAGAGAACACCAAGATGGCCCTCAAGGAACTTCTCTCGAATCTATGTAAACTGGAAACTATATATCCGGAGGCTGCATTTATTGTAGCTGGGGATTTTAACAAAGCAAATTTGAGAACAATGCTACCTAAATTTTATCAGCATATTGATTGCACGACACGTAGGGCTAATACTCTCGACCACTGCTACTCTAACTTCTGCGATGCATACAAAGCCCTCCCCCACCCTCCCTTCAGCAAATCCGACCACGACGCCATCTTGCTCGCCCAGGCTTATAGGCATAAACTCAAACAGGATGTACCAGTGACGAGAACCATTCAACGCTGGTCTGACCAATCGGAAGATACGCTCCAAGATTGTTTTGATCACGCGGACTGGAATATGTTCCGATCAGCCTCAGAGGACAATATTGACCTATACGCTGACTCCGTGAGTGCGTTTATAAATAAGTGCATTGGAGACGTCGTACCCACTGTGACCATTAAAACCTACCCTAACCAGAAACCGTTGATGGATGGCAGCATTCGCGTAAAACTGAAAGCGCGATCCACCGCATTTAACCATGGAAAGAGGTCTGGAGATATGGCTGAATAGAAACAGTGTAGTTATTCGCTCCGCAAGGCAATCAAACAAGTGACATGCCAGGAAGGGGACAAGGTGGAGTCGCGATTCAACAGTTCAGACACGAAACATATGTAGCAGGGTCTACAGGAAATCACGGATTACAAAAAAAAAAACTGCCACGTCACGGAAACCGACGTCACGCTTCCAGACAAACTAAACACCTTCTTTGCCCACTTTGAGGATAATACAGTGCCACCATCGCGGATCGCTAAGAAAGACTGCGCCCCCCCCCTCTCCTTCTCAGTGGCTGACGTGAGTAAAACATTTAAACTTGTTAACCCTCGCAAGGCTGCTGACCCAGACGGCATCCCTAGCCGCATCCTCAGAGGATGCGCAGACCAGCTGGCTGGTGTGTTTACAGACATATTTAATCGCTCCCTATCCCAGTCTGTTGTCCCCAAATGATTCAAGATGTCTACCATTGTTCCTGTACCCAAGAAGGCAAAGATAGCTGAACTAAATGACTACCGCCCCATAGCACTCACTTCTGTCATCATGAAGTGCTTTGAGAGGCTAGTCAAGGATCATATCACCGACACCGTACCGACCACCCTAGACCCACTTCAGTTTGCCCCAACAGGTCCACAGATGACGCAGTCGCCATCACATTGCACACTTCCTTATCCCATCTGGACAAAAATAATACCTATGTAAGAATGCTGTTCATTGACTACAGCTCAGCATTCAACACCATATTACCCTCCAAGCTCATCATCAAGCTTGAGGCCCTGGGTCTCAACCCCTCCCTGTGCAAGTGGATCCTGGACTTTTAGTCGGGCCACCCCAGGTGGTGAAGGTAGGAAACAACCACTCCACTTCGCTGACCCTCAACACTGGGGCCCCACAAGGGTGTGTGCTCAGCCCTCTCCTGTACTCCCTGTTCACCCACGACTGCCTGGACATGCACACCTCCAACTCAATCATCAAGTTTGCAGACGACACAACAGTAGTGTGCTTGATCACCAACAACGACGAGACAGCCTACAGGGAGGAGGTGAGGGCACTTGGAGTGTGGTGTCAGGAAAACAACCTCTCACTCAACATCAACAAAACAAAGGAAATTATTGTGGACTTCAGGAAACAGCAGAGGGAGCACCCCCCTATCCACATCGAAGGGACAGCGGTGGAGAAGGTGGACATTTTTAAGTTCCTGGGAATACACATCACAGACAAACTGAAATGGTCCACCCACACAGACAGTGTGTTGAAGAAGGCTTAACAGCGCCTCTTCAACCTCAGGAGGCTGAATAAATTTGGCCTGTCACCCAAAACCCTGACAAACTTTTACATCCTGTCAGGCTGTATCACACGGTACGGCAACTGCACCGCCCTCAACCGCAAGGCTCTCTAGAGGGTGGTGGGGTCTGCACAACGCATCACCGGGGGCAAACTACCTGCCCTCCATGACACCTATAGCACCCGATGTCACAGGAAGGCAAAAAGATCATCAAGGACAACAACCAACCGAGCCACTGCCTGTTCACACCGCTATCTTCCAGAAGGCGAGGTCAGTACAGGTATATCAAAGCTGGGACCGAGAGATTGAAAAACAGCTTCTATCTCAAGGCTGACTGTTAAATAGCCATCACTAACTCTGCTTACACTGAGACCCAATCACTGGACACTTTAATAAATGGATCACTAGTCACTTTAAACAATGACAATTTAAGTAATGCCTCTTTAATAATGTTTACATATTTTACATTACTCATATCACATGTATATACTGTATTTTATACCATCTACTGCACCTTGCCTATGCCGCTCGGCCATCGCTCATCCGTATACATATATATACATATTCTCATTCACCCCTTTAGATTTGTGTGTATTAGGTAGTTGTTGGAGAATTGTTAGATTACTTGTTAGATATTACTGCACTGTTGGAACTAGAAGCACAAGCATTTCGCAACACTCGCATTAACATCTACTAACCATGTGTATGTGACCAATAACATTTGATTTGATTTATATGCATGCATAACATTTTTATATTTTGTCCAATCTTACGAAAAAAGAAAAAAGCATTCATAAAGTCTTCATGAACACTACATATACTATAGATGCTTTAAAAATAATTTAGAAACAGTCATACTTCATAAAGTGTTATATAAAAGGCACGGATTCCAACAATTTATATGAATATGGAATTCATGTGAACCCAAAGCATCCAATATGGCTGCCCTAACTGGTGGCAGCTGGGATTGTTTATGTCCCAAGTGCTCTAATAATGAGGGAGTCAGATGTTTGAAACTGATTAGGGACATTTTACTATTCAATGATTTTATTGATACAGTCTAAGCTGAAATGTGACTGTTTTATTAGTCCTCTGTTTGTGTCACTGACACAGAGTTTGTGTTTAGTCTGAACATTATTTATAGCTTTGCCAACGCTGGCCAGAGGTGGCAGAATGTAGTGCTCAGGTTGGGTTGTAGGGTTTGAGCATAGCCTGAAGGTAGGGAGGGTCAGTTCCTCTTGCTGCTCCATAGGCAACTACCATGGATGCGAGTGGAGTGTGCGGAGGAGCAGGGTGACATGGGAGAACTTGGGAAGGTTAAAGGGGTGCAGCATTCTGAATAAGTTTCGGGGGTTTGATGGCACAAGCAGGGAGCCCAGCCAACAGCGAGTTGCAGTAGTCCAGTCGGGAGATGCCAAGTGCCTGGATTAAGACCTGCACCACTTCCTGTGTGAGGTAGGGTCGTATTCTACGGATGTTGTAGAGCATGAAGAGCACTAGAGCACTACTATCCACATCGACGGGTCAGTAGTGGAGAAGGTGGAAAGTTTTAAGTTCCTCGGTGTACACATCACGGACAAACTGAATTGGTCCACCCACACAGACAGCGTTGTGAAGAAGGCGCAGCAGCGCCTCTTCAACCTCAGGAGGCTGAAGAAATTCGGCTTGTCACCAAAAGCACTCACAAACTTCTACAGATGCACAATCGAGAGCATCCTGTCGGGCTGTATCACCGCCTGGTACGGCAACTGCTCCGCCCACAACCGTAAGGCTCTCCAGAGGGTAGTGAGGTCTGCACAACGCATCACCGGGGGCAAACTACCTGCCCTCCAGGACACCTACACCACCCGATGTCACAGGAAGGCCATAAAGATCATCAAGGACAACAACCACCCAAGCCACTGCCTGTTCACCCCGCTATCATCCAGAAGGCGAGGTCAGTACAGGTGCATCAAAGCAGGGACCGAGAGACTGAAAAACAGCTTCTATCTCAAGGCCATCAGACTGTTAAACAGCCACCACTAACATTTAGCGGCCGCTGCCAACATACTGACTCAACTCCAGCCACTTTAATAATGGGAATTGATGGAAATTATGTAAAAATGTACCACTAGCCACTTTAAACAATGCCACTTAATATAATGTTTACATACCCTACATTACTCATCTCATATGTATATGTATATACTGTACTCTTTATCATCTACTGCATCTTGCCATCTTTATGTAATACATGTATCACTAGCCACTTTAAACTATGCCACTTTATGTTTACGTACCCTACATTACTCATCTCATATGTATATACTGTACTCTATACCATCTACTGCATCTTGCCTATGCCGTTCTGTACCATCACTCATTCATATATCTTTATGTACATATTCTTTATCCCTTTACACTTGTGTGTATAAGGTAGTAGTTGTGGAATTGTTAGGTTAGATTACTTGTTGGTTATTACTGCATTGTCGGAACTAGAAGCACAAGCATTTCGCTACACTCGCATTAACATCTGCTAACCATGTGTATGTGACAAATAAAATTTGATTTGATTTGATTTGATTTGATGAACATACAGGAGCAAGTCACTGCTATGATGTTTGCAGAGAACGACAAGGTATTGTCCAGGGTCACGTTAGGGTTCTTTGCACTCTGGGAGGGGGACACCGTGGAGTTGTCAGTGTATAGAGAGAAGAGGAGAGGGCCTAGAACTGAGCTCTGAGGGACACCAGTTGTGAGAGTATGTGGTGCAGACAGAGATCCTCTCCACATCACCTGGTAGGAGCGGCCTGCCAGGTAGGATCAATCCAAGAGTGTGAAGAGCCAGAGATGCCCAGTCCTGAGAGGGTGGAGAGGAGGATCTGATGGTTCACAGTGTTGAAGGCAGCGGATAGATCTAGGAGGGTGAGAACAGAGGAGAATCAGTTTTGGCAGTGTGGAGAGCCTCACTGACACAGAGAAGAGCAGTCTCGGTTGAGTGACCCGTCTTGAAGCCTGACGGGTTAGAGTCAAGAAGATCGTTAGGGTCAAGAAGAAGCCTCCCTCACTGTAAGGACAAGATAGCGAGAGAGTTGGTCAGATACAGCACACTCAAGTGTTTTGGAAATTAAAAAAAGAAGGGAAACCGGTCTGTAGTTTTTGATGTCAGAGGGGTCGAGTGTTGGTTTCTTGAGTAGGGGGACAACCCTGACCAGTTGTTGAGGGAAGTGAGGAATGGGAGAAGGTCTCCAGAGATTGTCTGGAGAAGGGAGGAGGGATGTGGTCGAGCGGGCAGGTTGTCAGGCGGCCGGACCTCATGAGAGGAGAAAAAGGTCAAGGCGTAGGGTAGTTCTGTGTGAGTGTTGGTGTGAATCTTCTTGCTGACCCATACTGGCTCATAACCTCATGAATCTGCCTATGACCGAATTGTTGAGCTGCTAAGCATGTATCCATGCGATTACAGAAATGGAACGATTCTGAAAGTGGTAGAGCGGCCCAGAAATATAATAAACTTGGGATAATCTAAGGAGGATCCACTTCTTTCTAAATCACTCAAATCAAACACTGCGCATCTCTCCAATTGGAAACAGTGAGGGCATGGTTTGTGTGGCCAACTGGGTTTATGACCTTGCTTTTTAGTTGGACACAGTTTAGGGATACATTCTATGGGGCTTTCCCTTTGAGTGGAACACCTCATATATTCACTGCACACTGAAAGAATCACGGGCTAGTCAGTTGCAGACTCCAGGTCTGTTGCACAAGATCTGTATACTTAAACAGTATGAAAATCACGATTCTGGGTTCAAATGCATTGATTTATTGATTTATGTGGATCTTTTTGTAGAAGATGAGGAATCGATATGAGGATGGAAAAATGTCAAATAAAAATCCTGGGCAAATATCCCTAATGACACTTTCCTGAATTGAACCATTTGGCCATTAGTTAGCAATAGGAACAGAGAAGGGGTTGTAACAGTGTGTGTACTGCACTATGTAGTAAGGAGCATGACACTTACAGCTCAGTATAGTGAACATTTCTTTGCAACCCCCACAGGAGGAACCTTGCAGCCCTAATGATGTTGAGTACTGCGGTATATTATTATACAATGACTTGAACATCCTGAAGTAGGTGACAATTGGATGAATTTTGCATGAGAGTTGAGTTCAAGGTAAGCACGTCATATACAGTAGTAGACTATCAAATAACCCTTACATCTAACCTCATCTCTACACAGTGACCAGGCTCTGACCACCAACAAACCCCAAGACCTAGACCTAATCCCTAGTCTGTAATTACATAGTAACAAACCATATTTAGAGTTTACCATGTAGTCATGGAGCAAAATATGATAATGTCCTTAATAGGCACTGGTACTGCTCGCTGCATACTTGTTTGTATCCATTGAATCACTTCCATTTCCATGCAAACGTAATTAGGATATGACAGTGGTGTCCCAATTGCCTAGAAAAACTCATGAAATCAGAAGGTTGAAAAGAGTGTACCCTCAACCCATCTGGTAGAATATTTTTTGCGTCATTGGAAAGAAGAGGTTTCAAGCAAAGCCTTAGTAAGCAGTGTGGGAACTAACGAATCTGAAAAGTCACTGGCACACCAGACTGCCAACCACAGCCGGGCGAAAGGTACAATTATTTTGTGAGCTATATTTCTGTGTTTGTTTTTGTTGGTGCAGCATAAGATTCCCAATCTCTCAAGGATATGGTTCCCTCAAGATGAACTGGGTCCAGAATCCATTCTTAGGGAAGGTGGGGCTTGGGTTTCGAACTGTGTTTTCGGATGCCCCGCAGAGCGCCTGTCAAAATCGCTTGGCTTTTATTGTTGTCACTTTGGCGAAAGTGTGGTAAAATAAGGTTTGCAATTATAATGTTGCAACATAAAAAGTGTACAAGAATGTTCCCCTGCAGTACCCTCCCAGTCTTACACATCCCCTGCTGTGAGGCTGGGTCGGTGTGTTAACTTCCATGGCCGGTGGCTTGGTTACATTGGGACAAAACTAGCTCTTTCACAGTCAGAGAGAAGTCCAATATTATTGTTATTGTTACTGTTATTGTTTTTGGTGGACAGATTATGCACATGTGTACTGTTTTCGGGGAGACCTTCTTTGTGTCATGGAGTGACATCAGTGGTGCTTAGATTAACATTTAAGTAGACAGGAACTTTATACCCTTCAAAACCATTGGCCCCTGTTGGGACATGAACTGCCCTACAATGTCGTTATAAAAATGGTGCTCTTGACATGGACTAAAACTAGTAAATAGTATTTTGGGAGACGTGTTCCACTGTCAACCTGTGTTTCGATGGTGGGCCATCACACAATATGACTGCAGGATTTTCTCTCAAGCGTTGGAGTAGATTCCTTTATAACATACTCAAATCAGGGGAGCATTGATGAATGTATGAATTGACAAGAATCCATTGAAAATAAAGGACAATATCTCAAATATATTCAAATTCAAATTCATGGTGGCTGCACACTACCTGGGAGTGGACACCTTTAAGCTCAACCATCAGGTTGTAGTGACCTGGGCACACCCACTTCCAACCCTAAAAAGTTCACATGAAGTACCTCACATGAAATACGAGAAAATGATTCCGCGGGCTTACAGTATTTGTGCTCAGTTCCATGCAGAGTGCCCAGGGTCTTGCTTGTTACCTCAATTTAAGGCTCATTTTTCTCCCTCCATGAGGAATTTCCATTATTCCGACAGTAATGTCCATACCAGCCCTGAAAAATTATTAATACTACTAATAATACAATTTGTGACATTGCTGATTGTTTCTCCAGTTTGTTTCAGCGTCATTGGGCGGCGGCAACTCTGGGAAACGATGTTCCTTGGCCATGCTGGTTGCTCTGATTTCCCTCATTACGACCAGAGGTTAATAAGACCTAGAGGACGCCTCATGACGACCAGGGATTAAGACATAAACGATGCCTCATTACGACCAGAGGTTAAGACCTAGAGGACGTCAAGACAGCAAAGAAATGTTGACTGTGAGGTTGAACCGCTGGTTCCCTCCAGACTACATTCGAAGGCTCATTATTTCCTAGGAGTCTATCCCCTGTGCGTGACAGATGCTGACGACAACGACATAGATTCTCCTGCCAGTTGATGTCTAACCTTGTTTGAGTGAAATCTATTTTCAAGGGACGCCATTTTTGAATGACTTGCCCTTGTTGAGTCACTCCAGATCAAAATGGCTAGGCGTCATCTGGGTGTGGAGGGGCAAGTTTTACTACCACTTCACTTTGTTCTTGGAATTTCAGTGGCAAAGAGTAAACAAAGTACGGGTCTGAAATATACTCCACCAGCAGAAAACTACTGCTGATCACTTAGACTTCAGATCAAGGGGAGAGATTAGACATGTTGAGTTGGTGACAGGAGTGTCATCGGGCTCCTCTTGGGAAAGGCTAGGTCAGAGGTCACAGTGCTGACATGTAGCAAGAAGATATTACAACAACTTAATTTAACAAATTAATTAATAAGCCAGTATAAGTGATACAATGTGCTTAACTACCTACGTATAAGTATATGTCATTAGAAAACGCTTCACCATTGTCATCTTAATAATCCAATACTTTACTCTGTACAGTACTTGCTGCACCCATGAACTTCATAGCAGCAACCATACTTATGGAAGTACGCAGACAGCCATGCATCGCTAAATACTTTAAGAACCAGACGGGTTAACCGAAGGTCGTTAGCCCAGAAGGTCCAAATGTAGAACACTAACAATAATAATCACTGTCATAAAACTAGAAGCTGAGTGGATTGAGAGCGAAAGCTTCTGTTCCCTCTCATCTTAGTCAGTCATCGTTGGAGGACGCTGAGAAAGCACATACCGCCTCTATTCTGAGGGAGGACCGTAAGTCTGCTTCCTGTCTTGTCGCTAGTGGATTGGAAGCTGGGACCAGAAAGGAAACACTCGCTGATTAGTGTTTCGGCGGGACTGATAACAGGGTGCTGTCTAGACAAAGGGGGACCCTGGGAGGAAGAGGCGAAGCAGCAGCAGGTCAGCTTTGTAATTCCTACTCTCCAGGGCTGTGTTTCATTCCAGAAGCTCCTCCCTTCTGCCCTAGTTTGATCCGCTTCATGGATCTGATAGAAATGGATAGGTGACAGGATGTTAATGTAGCTGGACAATAGATATAGAGCTGCTGGAGTTATACCTATCCAGTTGTGTTTCAGATTTGTGAAAAGGTTTGAGCAAGGGTTGAAGGGAGGGGCCCAGAGCTCCTTTCGCAACTCCCCATGTACCTCCCGTTTTCCAATTGCCAAACTTGTGGATTGCAGAGAGGCAAGGCGACACAGGCTGTTGAAGTCAGAGCAGATGAGAGGCAGACAGTGGAGGTTACAGACAGAGACCAGCTCCTGATAAGATAGTAGAAAGTGGGGACAAGTTTACTGTATACTGATTTAACAGGGCTAAGGGAGGGAAGACGACATCCAGCCAACTTGACACAACTGTAGGAAGCATTGGAGTCAACATGGGCCATCATCCCTGTGAAACGCTTTTGACAACTTGTAGAGTCCATGCCCCGAGGAATTGAGGCTCTTCTGAGGGCAAAAGGGGGTGCAACTCAATATTAGAAAGGTGTTCCTTATCTTTTGTACACTCAGTATATTGTGTAGTTCAACTAGTAATTTTTATTTATAAAAAAAAAGTTAGCCCTTTTTCTCCCCAATTTCATGGTATCCAATTGTTAGGAATTACTATCTTGTCTCATCGCTAAAACTCCCGTATGGGCTCGGGAGAGACGAAGGTCGAAAGCCATGCGTCCTCCGAAACACAACCCAACCCAACCAAGCTGCACTGCTTCTTAACACAGCGCGTCTCCAACCCGGAAGCCAGCCGCACCAATGTGTCGGAAGAACACTGTGCACCTGGTACCTTGGTTAGCGCGCACTGCGCCTGGCCCGCCACAGGCTCTGGCTGGTCCTGGCTGGACGGCTCTGGCTGGTCCTGGCTGGACGGCTCTGGCTGGTCCTGGCTGGACGGCTCTGGCTGGTCCTGGTCTGGACGGCTCTGGCGGATCCTGGCTGGACGGCTCTGGCGGATCCTGGCTGGACGGCTCTGGCGGATCCTGGCTGGACGGCTCTGGCGGATCCTGGCTGGACGGCTCTGGCGGGTCCTGGCTGGACGGCTCTGGCTGGTCCTGGCTGGACGGCTCTGGCTGGTCCTGGCTGGACGGCTCTGCTGGACGGCTCTGGCGGATCCTGTCCGGCGGACGGCACTGGCTGCTCCTGTCCGGCTGACGGCACTGCTGCTCCTGTCCGGCGGCCGCACTGGCTGCTCCTGTCCGGCGGACGGCACTGGCTGCTCCTGTCCGGCGGACGGCACTGGCTGCTCCTGTCCGGCGGAGGGCACTGGCTGCTCCTGTCCGGCGGACGGCACTGGCTGCTCCTGTCCGGCGGACGGCTCTGGCTGCTCCTGTCCGGCGGACGGCTCTGGCTGCTCCTGTCCGGCGGACGGCTCTGACGGCTGGGACAGACGGGCGGCTCTGACGGCTCGGGACAGACGGGCGGCTCTGACGGCTCGGGACAGACTGGCGGCTCTGACGGCTCGGGACAGACGGGCTGCTCTGACGGCTCGGGACAGACGGGCAGCTCTGACGGTCGGGACAGACGGGCAGCTCTGACGGCTCGGGGCAGACGGACAGCTCTGACAGCGCTGGGCAGGCAGGCAGCTCAGACAGCGCTGGGCAGGCAGGCAGTTCAGACTCTGGCTGCGCTGTAGAGGAGGAAGGCTCTGACAGCGCTGGACAGGTGGGAGCAACTGAAGAAAGAAAACGGAGAGACAGCCTGGTGCGGGGGGCTGCCACCGGAGGACTGGTACGTGGAGGTGGCACCGGAATTACCGGACCGTGAAGGAGGACACGCGCTCTTGAGCACCGAGCCTGCCCAACCTTACCAGGTTGAATGGTCCCCGTAGCCCTGCCAGTGCGGCGAGGTGGAATACCCCGCACTGGGCTATGCTGGCGAACCGGGGACACCATTTGTAAGGCTGGTGCCATGTACGCCGGCCCGAGGAGACGCACTGGAGACCAGATGCGTTGGGCCGGCTTCATGACACCCGGCTCGATGCCCAACCTAGCCCTACCAGTGCGGCGAGGTGGAATAGCCCGCACTGGGCTAAGCACGCGCACTGGGGACACCGTGCGCTCCACCGCATAACACGGTGTCTGACCAGTACGACGCCCTCTCACTCCACGGTAAGCACGGGGAGTTGGCTTAGGTCTCCTACCCGGCTTTGCCACACTCCGCGTGTGCCCCCCCCCCCCAATACATTTTTGGGTCTGACTCTCGGGCTTCCCGTGCTAGCCGCGTACCTTCATACCGCCGGTTCCTCTCTCCGGTTGCCTCTGCTCTCCGAGCTGCCTCCAGCTGTTCCCATGGGAGGCGATCCTTTCCAGCCAGGATCTCCTCCCATGTGTAGCAACACTTGCCGTCCAAAACGTCCTCCCATGTCCAATTCTCCCTTTTGCGCTGCAGCTGCTGCTGCTGCTGTCGCTGCCCTTTTCCACTCTGCTTGGTCCTTTGGTGGTGGGTGTTTCTGTAACGGCTGTCCTCGCTGACAGAAGGAGAGGACCAAAACGCAGAGTGGTTAGTGTTCATTATTTAATGAAAGTCAACAAAACACAAAACAACCAACAAACGTGACAAAACCGAAACAGTCCTGTGTGGCACAAACACTGACACAGGAACAAACACCCACAAACACACACGTGAACCCCGGCTGCCTAAGTATGATTCTCAATCAGGGACAACGATTGACAGCTGCCTCTGATTGAGAATCATACCAGGCCAAACGCACAAAACCCCAACATAGAAAACAACACATAGACAACCCACCCAACTCACGCCCTGACCATACTAAATAAATACAAAACAAGAGAAAACAGGTCAGGAACGTGACAGTAGCTTGGTAAACTATATTTTCAGAGTAGCTTTCCCAACAACGCCTTATATTTTGGGTTATTCAAGAATCGATGGTTATACCTCCACTGCATCAATAATTAAAATAAACATTGCACAGCAGTAAATATTACAGATTGTACCTCTAATGAAGTGATACACTTTGGCATCTGCATGATTTCAGGAGTTAAAATGATCAGTGTTATGGAGTGGGCCTTTACAACTGTCTCAGGGTTTGAAGTTCACATAATGAAAAAGAAGACAGTACCCAACACACTGTTTGATTGCTCCTGACATTTCAGTCCTATTAAACTTCTCCTCTTCCTTCTTTTTCTATGCCATTCGTATATGTGTACCCTGCATCTGTGGAGATCTGTTGGATGTGTATACACTACTTTTGAACAAAGTTTCCATTATTCCACATTGTTGGCGAAGCCCTCAGCTCCCCTGCTTTGTAGGACAAGAGATGCTGGAGCCTCAGATCTAGAGATATCGGTGAGGCTTCAGGGACATTTCCAGTGGTTGAGGTTAACCCCTAACTCAGACCATCACATCGCTGTTTACATGTTCTAACCAAGGACCAAGAAAAAGCAAACAACTTGCTCATTCAAACTATTTTCTTTAAAATAGGGTGCTGAGTCCTCCTTGTAATCCATGAATAACACGGGTTTAAAAAGTATCTCTCAAATAGTTTGAGTGTTTCTTGAGCCTGCCTTGAGTGCCAGATGGGTGGTATTTGCGCTTTTGGGACTATTCCATTGGTTCCATTGTGCCAGACCAGCTTAAAACCCAGGATCATGTTCATTAGGGCACATCATATCAAAACATTCCAAAATGTTGTGAAACGGAAAAACGGAAATGAGTTTTTCTTACGGGAGATGTCCCGATAGTACCTCCCCGTTTTTGACAGTTTCTTCCATTTCGTGCCTACTGAACACGACCCAGGTCTGGTCCTCATATGGTCAGTCCCCACAGAGTCTCGATTCAGTTACGAAAGTCTCTTAGGCTCACGGCCCTGGGCTGTCAGCTCAACTTCACAGCAAGGACCGGTCTCTCCACAGTGCGCCTCAGTGGGCGACTCTCGCGGCGCTGTTTGCTTGTTTACATCTGCTCACTCTGTTATTATCTTTCCCAGAGTGTGTTTAATGTCGTTTAACTTACAAAGCTTCCCCACCATGACTCGCTATGTAGGGGTTTAGGGAGTTGGAGGCCAGGGGGGTTGGTGAGGGGTGTCTGTGTGATGGGGGCTGGTGGCGTGGGGCCAGGACAGCAGTGTGTGTGTGTTTGTGATCGGCTGCCAAGCACAGCAGAGCGGAGAAAGCTTGGTCCCAATCTGCAGAATGTAGTGTCTTGTCTCCAGCCGAGCTGTGTCACCCTTTTATGTAGTCCGTCAGCCCCTCGTCCACCCAGGGCCTTCATGAAGTGGACCACAGGCTTCGGTGGTGGTGTACCCTCGGTTCACTGCTGGGACAAACATCACGGGTGCTGTAGTGCTGTGTGTGTCTGAACATTCTGCTTGGACAAGCATCCCAGCTGTGGTGTGTGTGCCGCTGTGCAGGCCTCACAGCTGCAATTAGAGGATGTGAAGTACTTGTATGCCTATAAGGGGTGTAATTGCTTCCACCTTTTATTGTATTTATTCATAATTTATTGATTTTGCAGAACGTGCCACTTGAGGTGGTGCCTGGTTGGCTGTGTGTGTATTCTGTGTGGATTTTATTTCATCCAGTCTCACTGAGACAAGGGAGACAAGGGAGTTCTCCTCCCTCTCTTTATGAGGCATGGGGAGCGAACAGTCATTCAAATGACACAGAATTGAATGAAGTACGTATGGCTTGAACTGGAGTACACTGTCTACACTTCCTGAGAATCTCCACAGGCTTCTCCTTAAACATATCAAAACACAGTTTTAAACAATTCTTAACATTCCATTAAACATAAATGCCTTGATCAAGTAAGAAAATGTTGTACAAAATAAACATATATGTGAGATATTGCTTTTGTACTATAGACAATTTCACATATAAATCCCATGCACCGTCTCTGCTGTATACTGTATACTGTATACTGTATACTACATCTATTCTATGGGCCTCAGAAAAGATTCACACTTTAAAATGGATTTTGCCAAATTGCCTGAGCAGCTACTTGTCCAAAAACATCTCTTTAGCTCTCAGTGTGCAGAGCCAAATGGATTGTTTGTTTCAAAGTCCTACTAAAGAGCCATATTCAGATGTATAAAATTCCCTCATCATGCCAGAGAACTTATTTCAGCCCCTTTGGAAAACAGAACCTACAATAAAATATGCAATCAGTTTTGCTTGGCTGTGAGACAGATGGAAGCCCATTGGGATGCATTTTTTTTACAGAGAAGCCCATTACCCCAGCCCATGAATGTAGATAAATGACCACTAGGGGGTGGTGTAGATGCTCTGCCTGCCATAGCCTTGTCATCATCAGATTGTTATTGCTACGAACCCTTGTGCATAATGGATTCATAGTGCCCCTTCTCACGTTCATATAGTGTTCTATGTGACTCCCTTTCAGTATTCATAGCAACTCATGTGCTCCTGTATAAAGTGGTATCATTCATTGTAAGCAGGTGTGTAATTGGGGAGGAGATAACTCTGGGAACCTACCAATGTGTAACGCTCGTCATTGTAAGAATGGTCGGACCAAGATGCAACGTGGGGTAGGTTAATCATATATTATTAATGATCACCAGCAACAAAACAATAAAGAGTAAACCACACGACCGTGCAGCTATGTAGGGCTCAAAAGCAACAATACAAAAACAAGATCCCACAAAACAACAGGTGGGAAAAAAGGCTGCCTAAATATGATCCCCAATCAGAGACAACGATAGACAGCTGCCTCTGATTGGGAGGCCAACATAGAAATACAAAAAACTAGAATACCCACCCTAGTCACACCCTGACCTAACCAAAATAGAGAATAAAAAGGCTCTCTAAAGGTCAGAGCGTGACACAATGTCAGATCCCCAGGCACTGAGCTCAAAATGATTGTCCTCAACTAAAATGCATTCTCAAAACCGCTGATGGCATTGGATAACATGAAAAGATTGATTACATTTTAAGTAAATACACTGTATTTACAAATGATCCATGATGCATTACGCACATGGGTCAGAGAAAGTGTTGATTGAAACTGCCAGGTATATTTTTGCACTGATTTAAACTGAATCGTGTGTTCCATCAATTTCAAATTATTGTCCGCAATGCAGGTTTTTAAGGCAATTACCTTTAAATGGCACATTGTCCAAGTCCACGATCGGATTGAATCCTGGCCTTGTTGTGCCACTATACTCATCACAAGGTGCTCATAATTATAATCACAATGGTCTTGGACAAATGAGATTGACCTGGCACAGCTTTGTTGATTTTCATTACAACTAATTTAAACAGTGTTTAGTTATCTGTTTTCGTGAGGTATTTGATCTTTCGGCCACTTATTCCTCAGCCTGTACACTGTCCTTCTCTCTGCACATATCAAAGCTGCAGGATAAAGTTAAATCTAGACTTTGTTTCCTCTATCGTAATCGTTCCTCTTTCACCCCAGCTGCCAAACTAACCCTGATTCGGATGACCATCCTACCCATGCTAGATTACAGAGACGTAATTTATAGATCAGGCAGGTAAGGGTCCTCTCGAGCGGCTAGATGTTCTTTCCCATTCGGCCATCAGATTTGCCAGCAATGCTCCTTATAGGACACATCACTGCACTCTATACTCTTCTGTAAACTGGTCATCTCTATATACCCGTTGTAAGACCCACTGGTTGAAGCTTATTTATAAAACCCTCTCACGCCTCACTCCCCCCTATCTGAGATATCTGCTGCAGCCCTCATCCTCCACATACAACACCCATTCTGCCAGTCATATTCTGTTAAAGGTTCCCAAAGCACACACATCCCTGGGTTGCTCGTCTTTTCAGATCGCTGCAGCTAGCGACTGGAACGAGCTGCAACAAACACTCAAACTGGACAGTTTTATCTCAATCTCTTCATTCAAAGACTCAATCATGGACACTCTTACTGATAGTTGTGGCTTTTTTGCCCTTTGTGCTGTTGTCTGTGCCAAATAATGTGTGTACCCTGTTTTGTGCTGCTACCACGTTGTGCTGCTGCCATGTTGTGTTGCTACCATGCTGTGTTGTCATGTGTTGCTGCCATGCTATGTTGTTGTCTTAGGTCTCTCTTTATGTAGTGTTGTGTTGTCTCTCTTGTCGTGATGTGTGTTTTATATATATTTTTTTAATCCCAGCCTCCATCCCCGCAGGAGGCCTTTTGCCTTTGGTAGGAATTTGGTAAGAATTTGTTCTTAACTGTCTCTCCTAGTTAAATAAAGGTTAAATAAAATAATTTCATAAATAAATTGAGAGACAGATGAACACGTCATAGCACCTCATCCAGCCTAGGCAAACATCAGGAGTTTTTCCCCCACTTCTTGTGTTTTTCTTCCCAGCCTTCTCTCCTCAGCTCCAACACAGCTCCTCATTGGGACTGTAGTTACTGAGTGTGTGGTGTGTGTGTGTGTGTGTGTGTGGCGGGGCGTGCACAGACTCACTACAGGCTGTGCACAGGGTTTCCTGGAGCCCAGGAAATACATGCAGATCAGCCTGAGAAAAAATAGTTGGAAATACAGTGTAGAACTCCTAACGGCATCATGTCCTCACAGTGTGGGTAAAAGCTGCCCATATAGTAAGTGCTGATCAAAGCTTAGTGAGGCTGAGAATGTCCTTAAATGTACACCATAGTGCTTTAGGTTAATAGTAATATATTTCATTTGTATAGCTCTTTCATTACATCAAGAATTCCAAAGACTCTTAATTAAAATAACAATAGAAAACATTCCTGTGTGCGATCCAGAATTCCTCGCCCACGCCGTCCACGTCTTTTCCAACCAAGGCCCAGATGTAGACTTGACCAGGCGAAATTATGATCAGATCCAGGGGGATAGCAAGTCAGTTGTCAGGTCACCTCTTGCCCCAGGCGTAACTTTATACTCCGTCGAGTATAAAAAAACATGTAGCACCCATCTGGGTGAAGCCATGCAGCTAAGCTTATAGGGTGCATGAAGCTCACTACAGTCAACAGGGATAGCCCACCTTGAAATTAACCACAAGGGAAAAACTTTTGTGATCCTTTGCCATCTTCATCCATGTCCAGGCCTGTGCCATCTCTTGATGTTTAAAATAAAAACAGTAAGCTGGCTAGCTCTCAGGTCAGTTGGTAAAATAACTTCTCAGTTCAGTTGGTAAAATAACTGACTTGCCAGACTTTTAAAAAATAAAATATTTAACCTTTATTTAACCAGGTAGGCTAGTTGAGAACAAGTTCTCATTTGCAACTGCGACCTGGCCAATATAAAGCATAAGCACTTCAGAGTTACAAATGGAAATCTCATAATTAAAATTCCTCAAACATACAAGTATTGTACACCATTTTAAAGGTAAACTTGTTGTTAATCCCACCACAGTGTCCGATTTCAAAAAGGCTTTACGACGAAAGCACACTATCGGATTATGTTAGGTCAGTACCTAGTCACAGAAAAACACAGCCATTTTTCCAGCCAAAGAGAAGAGTCGCAAAAAGCAGAAATAGAGATAAAATGAATCACTAACCTTTGATGATCTTCAACAGATGACACTAATAGGACTTTATGTTACACAATACATGTATGTTTTGTTCAATAAAGTTCATATTCATATTAAAAAATCTTAGTTTGTTCAGTAATGTTTTGCCTCCAAAACATCCGGTGATTTTGCAGAGAGCCACATCAATTTACAGAAATACTCATAATAAACATTGATAAAATATANAGTAATGTTTTGCCTCCAAAACATCCGGTGATTTTGCAGAGAGCCACATCAATTTACAGAAATACTCATAATAAACATTGATAAAATATACAAGTGTTATACATGGAACTTTAGATAAACTTCTCCTTAATGCAACCGCTGTGTCAGATTTAAAAAAAACTTTACGGAAAAAGCACACCATAAAATAATCTGAGTACGGCGCTCAGACACAAAAACAAGCCATACAGGTACCCGCCATGTTGTGGAGTCAACAGAAGTCAGAAATAGTATTATAAATATTCACTTACCTTTGATGATCTTCATCAGAATGCACTCCCAGGAATCCCAGTTCCACAATAAATGTTTGTTTTGTTAGATAGTCCATAATTTATGTCCAAATACCCCCTTTTTGTTCGCGCGATTAGTTAAAAAATCCAAATTCATGACGCACAGGCCAGACGAAAAGTCAAAATATTCCATTACAGTTCGTAGAAACATGTCAAACGATGTATAGAATCAATCTTTAAGATGTTTTTAACATAAATCTTCAATAATATTTCAACCGGAGAATTCCTTTGTCTTTAGAAACGAAAAGGAACGCAGCTACCTCTCACGGAGGCGCGCCTGTGTGAGCTCATGGCACTCTGCCAGACACATGGTTGAAACAGCTCTCATTCCCTCATCCTTCACAGTAGAAGCCTGAAACAAGGTTCTAAAGACTGTTGAAATCTAGTGGAAGCCTTAGGAAGTGCAATAGGACCCCATCAACACTGTATATTGGATAGGCAAACCTACAAACCTCAGATTTCCCACTTCCTGGTTGGATTTTCTCTCAGGTTTTTGCCTGCCATATGAGTTCTGTTATACTCACAGACATCATTCAAACAGTTTTAGAAACTTCAGAGTGTTTTCTATCCAAATATACTAATAATATGCATATCTTAGCTTCTGGGCCTGAGTAGCAGGCAGTTTACTCTGGGCACCTTATTCATCCAAGCTACTCAATACTGCCCCCAGCCATAAGAAGTTAACACAGTGTCCAACGAAGGGCCAGAAGTATACAGAATGGTGTCGTCTGCGTAGAGGTTTATCAGAGAATCACCAGCAGCAAGAGCAACATCATTGATGTATACAGAGAAGAGAGTCGGCCCGAGAATTGAACCTTGTGGCACCCCCATAGAGACTTCCAGAGGTTCGTACAACAGGCCCTCCGATTTGACACACTGAACTCTATCAGAGAAGTAGTTGGTAAACCAGGCGCGGCAATCATTTTAGAAACCAAGGCTGTTGAGTCTGCCAATAAGAATGTGGTGATTGACAGAGTCGAAAGCCTTGGCCAAGTCGATGAATACGGCTGCACAGTAATGTCTCTTATCAATAGCGGTTATGATATCATTTATGACCTTGAGCATGGCTGAGGTGCACCCATGACAAGCTCTGACACCAGATTGCATAGCAGAGAAGATACGGTGAGATTCGAAATGGTCGGTAATCTGTTTGTTCACTTGGCTTTCGAAGACCTTAGAAAGGCAGGGTAGGATAGATATAGGTCTGTAGCAGTTTGGGTCTAGAGTGTCTCCCCCTTTGAAGAGGGGGATGACCGCGGCAGCTTTCCAATCTTTGGGAATCTCAGACGATACGAAAGAGAGGTTGAACAGGCTGGTGATAGTGGTTGCAACAATTTCGACAGATCATTTTAGAAAGAGAGGGTCCAGATTGTCTAGCCTTGCTGATTTGTAGGGGTCCAGATTTTGCAGCTCTTTCAGAACATCAGCTACTGTATCTGGATTTGGGTGAAGGAGAAATCGGGGAGGATTGGGTGAGTTGCCTTGGGGAGTGCAGGGCTGTTGACCGGGGTAGGTATAGCCAGGTGGAAAGCATGGCCAGCCATAGAAAAATGCTTATTGAAATTTTCAATTATAGTGGATTTATCGGTGGTGACAGTGTTTCCTCAGCTCAGTGCAGTACGCAGCTGGGAGGAGGTGCTCTTGTTCTCCATGAACTTTACAGTGTCCCAGAACTTTTTTGAGTTTGTGCTACAGGATGCACATTTCTGCTTGAAAAACTAGCCTTAGCTTTCCTAACTGCCTGTGTATATTGGTTCCTAACTTCCCTGAAAAGTTGCATATCACGGGGGCTGTTCGATGCTAATGCAGAACGCCACAGGATGTGTTTGTGCTGGTCAACGGCAATCAGGTCTGGAGAGAACCAAGGGCTATATCTATTCCTGGTAAAAAAAAATTGAAAGGGTCATGCTTATTTATTAAGATGATGAGGAAGGCATCCCTCTACTGAGGGGATGAGGTCAATATCCTTCCAAGATACTCGGGCCAGGTCGGTTAGAAAGGCCTGCTCGCTGAAGTGTTTTTGGGAGCGGTTGACAGTGATGAGGGGTGGTCGTTTGACCGTGGACCCATTACTGATGCTGGCTATGAGGCAGTGATCGCTGAGATCTTGGTTGAAAACAGCAGAGGTATATTTGGAGGGCAAGTTGGTTAGGATGATATCTATGAGGGTGCCCGTGTTTACAGATTTGGGGTTGTACCTGGTGGGTTCATTGATAATTTGTGTGAGATTGAGGGCATCAAGCTTAGATTGTAGGATGGCCGGGGTGTTAATCATGTCCCAGTTTAGGTCACCTAGCAGCATGAGCTCTGTAGATAGTTGGGGGGCAATCAGTTCTGATATAGTGTCCAGGGCACAGCCGGGGGCAGAGGGTGGCCTATAGCAAGTGGCAACAGTGAGAGACTTGTTTCAGGAAAGGTGGATTTTTAAAAGTAGAAGCTCGAATTGTTTGGGTACAGACCTGGATAGTAAGACAGAACCCTGCAGGCTATCTCTGCAGTAGATTGCAACTCCGCCCCCTTTGGCAGTTCTATCTTGTCGGAAAATTTTATAATTAGGGATGGAAATTTCAGGGTGTTTGGTAGTCTTCCTGAGCCAGGATTCAGACACGGCTAGGACATCCGGGATGGCAGAGTGCTAGGGCAGTGAATAAAACCAAGTTAGGGAGGAGGCTTCTAATGTTAACATGCATGAAACCAAGGCTTTTACGGTTACAGAAGTCAACAAATGAGTATGCCTGTGGAATAAGAGTGGAGCTAGGCACTGCAGGGCCTGGGTTAACCTCCACATCACCAGAGGAGGAGTAGGATAAGGGTACGGCTAAAGGCAAAAATAAATGTTTGCCTAGTACGCTCAGAACAGAGATTAAAAGGAAAAGATTTCTGGTCGCGGTAGAATAGATTCAAGGCATAATGTACAGACAAAGGTATGGTAGGATGTGAATACAGTGGGGGTAAACCTGTGCATAGAGTGATGATGAAAGAGATATTGTCTCTAGGAATAAACCAGGTGATGTCACCGAATGTGTTGGAGGTGGAATTAAAGTGTTCACTAAGGTGTATTGAGCAGGGCTAGAGGCTCTACAGTGAAATAAGGCAATAAGTACTAACCAAAACAGCAATGGACAAGGCATATTGACGTTAGGGAGAGGCATGCGTAGCCGAGTAATCATGGGAGTCCAGTGAGTGGCTTCAGTCAGTTAGAGGCCTGAGCTAGCAGAAGGGCCTTAGAAGGACGTTGCGACGGAAGAAAGTCTGTTGTGGCCCCCTCACTCTGAATATGTCGGCAGACGGATCAGCAGGGCTCCATGTGGTAAACCAAGACAATTGGCAAAATAGGTATAGTGGCTAACAGTCCGGTGTGCTCTAGACAGCTAACGTTAGCGGGCCGCGGCTAGCAGTGTTTATTGATCACATGCACAGGATACAGAAGGTGTAAACGGTACAGTAAAATTGTTACTTGCATAGTAGAAATATCAAAAAAAGAAAGTGTCCAGATAAAAATATTTTCAATTATTAGATGACTCTTAACCAGACACATTTGTCTAAATTGATGGGTCATGTTAAATAAATGCTATAACCACCCCCCAGCCACAACTCGCTAAGTGGGTGGGTCACTATTGTCTAGACATGTACCCATGTTCATGAAATACATTAGATGGCCGTAAACACCCCCAGACACACCTGGTTAACTTTATGTCATGTAATAATCTGGCAAAGTGGAGTAATTTGTTTAAACATGTAGCTAGTTACCTAACTTAACAATTAACCAGCATAATCCCGATACAAACATTGTCATAGCGGTAGTATGAATCTGCAGGCAGCTGAACAACTAGATTCAATGTTAGCTATCTAACATTAGGTTATAACTAGCAATGCAAATGGATTATCTGATTCGAATAATATTACTACACAGACCATACTAGCTAACACTCGCTAGCTAGCCAACAGTATGCTTTCACTTGCAATGAAAACGAATTTCGGACCAAATTAGAAACCATTTAAATCAGTTTGTTTGTAGCTACATCTTGGCCAGCATTGTATCATGTCACTCCGTTTCACAGTGACCGTGGCGTGTGCAGAAACTTTTTCCAACTGATCTGTCAATAGCGCCTGCTAAATTCAGGGCATCAATGTTGTTGAGAAAAGTAGCACAACTTTTGTAGTTCTCGATGAATAATGTTATATTTTTCAAAAACGCTGCAGTAGAAAGGACTATCAACACATACTGAGCAGCTTACGTTATAGACAGAAGCATGCTACATGGCAGACCAATCCTAACTCATCTCCCAGTATGTCCAGTCTATAAGGGCACAAGGCGAGACCCAGATGCAGACAAGGGAAGCAGATGGTTTGAGTCTTTGAAATGTATTATAATCCAAAAGGGTAGGCAAGAGAATGGTCATGGACTGGCAAAAGGTCAAAACCAGTTCAGAGTCCAGGACGTACAGAGTGGCAGGCAGAATGGTCAGGCAGGCAGGTACAGAGTCCAGAAACAGGCAAGGGTCAAAATCGGGAGGACTAGCAAAAAGAGAATAGAAAAAGCAGGCGCACGGGAAAAACACGCTGGTTGACTTGAACATACAAGACGAACTGGCACAGAGAGACAGGAAACACAGGGATAAATACACCGGGGAAAATAAGCGACTCCTGGAGGGGGTGGAGACAATCACAAGGACAGGTGTATTGGATCAGGGCGTGACACAGTCCATCCATTATCTCAGCCAATCATCACTAGCGGGAAGGTTCCTTTTTTTCCTGTGGCTAAACCATCTAGGCTCGTAATTTAACAATTTTATTTGGATTTACAGATCGAATAAAAGTTTATTATTAAGTCACATGAAAGTTCACATGTTCCAGAAAGCATTTCTGCCAAAAAACACATTTCGACTTTAAAAAAAAGATATTCAAATACCTCTCCTGTGAAGTAATATGCCTAGCTTCCTGAAACGGGTCACTATTATACAATTAGAACCTAGTTAGCTAACAAAAAAAAGTGAAAAAAATAACATACCTCTTGGCGCCATGGAAACCACGGAACCTCGGTTAAGGCTAGAGTCGGGGTGAGTTTAGGTTAACCTTTCACGAGTATCAACCCCGGATCCGGGAGCACCCCCCACCCCCCACACACTGATTAGCATAGCTAGCATAGCTTCAGAAGTAGATAGTAGCATCTAAATATCATTAAATCACAAGTCCAAGACACCAGATGAAAGATACAGATCTTGTGAATAAAGCCACCATTTCAGATTTTTAAAATGTTTTACAGGGGAAGACAAAATATGTAAAATCTATTAGCTAAACACGTTAGCAAAATACACAACTATTCTAACTCCATCAGTTTTCTTACTCCTTCAGGTGCTATCACCAATTCGCTCAACTAAGATATTGATATCCACTAACCAAGAAAAAACCTCTTCAGATGACAGTCTGATAACATATTCATGGTATAGGATGTTTTTGTTAGAAAAGTGCATATTTCAGGTAGAAATCAAGGTTTACAATTGCAACCCACCATCAACAAATCGACTAGAATTACTATGATAGAGCAACGATGTATTGACCAATTTACTCATCATAAACCATTTCTAAAAATAAGACAAGCAATAGCAATGCGAAAGACCCAGTTCTTGTGATTTCAGCCCCCTATTCAGATTTTTGTAGAGCGTTTTTCAGCGAAAAACACAATAATCGACATAAGTTGCAATACACATGAACAAACGTTACCAGAGCCATCGATTCCAGCCAAAAGAGCGCTATAACGTAATCACCGAGCCCAAATATATAAATTTTTCACTAACCTTCTCAAATTCTTCGATGACACCTCTGTACCATCATTTTTACAATATACATATACAGTTTGTTCGAAAAGGTGCAATTTACCATACAAAACCGTGGTTACACACAAAAAAAATACTAGGAAATCAAGCCTCAATATGTCTGACGTCATCTATCAGAGTGATCTAGTTTAATTGAAAGCTAATCATATACTTGACTAAAAATCAGGGTTGACAGCAATCGAAAGACAAATTAGTTCTTAATGCACGCGGATTACATTTTTAAAATTATCTTACTTTTTTCAATACAGGGTTGGCCAAGTGAAGCTATACAACAAATGGCAAATTATGGTTTAAAATACTTTCGAC